>NC_141609.1:6588422-6777346 GCF_047967505.1 Dipteris shenzhenensis | reverse complement strand
CACCTTTCGGCGATGAGAGGGGGTGGCTTATTCTCTCGAGCTTCACAGTGTTATTATTTCTGTTGATCATACGTGTAACTAAGGCACTTGAGGAAGTGAACAATTCCCTTGCAAGGGCACTCCTCTTGTGACCTTCTCTGCATTTTTGCATTGCATCTCTTGGGCATTTCGCAGGGATAGCCACCGTCGACATCTCTACACGAAGCTCCAAGCACACAATGTCTGCCCCTCCAAATTGGCAATTGAGAGGGGGTGTTAAGCAACTACAATCCCCAATTTAGGGGCAAACAAACCAGCAGCCAGCAGGGCCATGCTGTCGGCCAAAATCAGGCCGACCAGTTGGTCTGGCCAACCTAGACCTGGCCGACCAGCTGGCCAGCCCACCGACCAGCTGGCCGACCAGCTGGCCAGTCCACCGACCAGCTGGCCGACCTCCTAGGTCAGGCCTATAAAAGACTCCCTACCCCCTCACTCTCAGTGGACTGGACCTGCAGCTGCTCCTCACCTCCTCCATCCTTTGCTGCAGCCCCTCCTGCTCCAGATCTACTCCTCTGCTCCAGTTCTGCCCCCACTCCTCTGTCTCTCTATTCCTCTCCTTCAGATCTAGCCCTGAACCTCCAGGTGCTGCTCCAGATCTGCTCCTGACTGCTGCCTGACAAGCTTCCACATTTCTCCTCTTCATTTGCTGCCATCCTCTCCTACCTCTAGGGCAGCTCCAGCTCTTCATCATCTTCGTCATCATCGAGCTACACAGAGGACTGCGTTTTGCTCCCTCTACTGCTATCTTTTCTGTTGTTTCTCTACATGGAATCATCTTTCTGATTCACCTCAGCCACGGTCCTTGAGACACGACGGCTTGAGGTTCTTGTATTCAGTTTTTCATATTATTGACAGGCACTAGGTTTTCTGAGTTCCGTTCTTCAGTTGTGTCTGAGTATCGTCTATTTTTGATCGCTCCACTGCAAACCCTATCGTTTCTCTATACCCGCCCAATGTGACCTAGGGTAGATGAGTGAGGGCTTGTGTTGTGGGTGTGTCAGCCCCCCGTGAGGGTAGTCTAGATGTGTCTACCCAGACTTGGAGGCACAGTGTGGCAGCCTCTTGCTTGGAGGCACAGTGTGGCAGCCTCTTGCTTGGAGGCACAGTGTGGCAGCCTCTTGTATGGCTGCAGTCAATGGCAGCTTGGTCGGGGTTGTTGGGCAGGAGGACTCGTTTGGGAGAGACTAAATGAAATCTTTTAGACTTCACAAGCAGTTGTAGCTTGAATGAAGAGATTTTGGACTACTTTTTGATTGGCCTTCTCCTTTAGTGCTAGCCTTCGTCATGGCTGAGTCTGCCCTTCACCTCCGGAGTGCCGACAGAGACTCAGTACGAAGACTTTGTATAAATGGATGCTCAAGTACAGTGGGGATGTCATAGTAGCTAGTCCCTGCTATGCGTGATGGAGTTTATGGTTTTCAATCTTAAGAGTGGCTATTGTGAGATTGAAATTGCACTATGTTGTGTTTTTAGAGGATGAGTTTGGGATTGTTCCTAGATTCATCTAGGTATATTGTTGGGCAAGAGGACTCCCCTTGGGCTGTCTTTGAGCCCTTTATAGGGCAGTGTGGACTGCAGGGCGGGCAGCCATGTAGGCGCCCTGCAGTCAGCCCTTATGGCGCAAGGGACAAGGGCTAGGGCAGAGGTGGGTCAGCCCACCCTCCCTTGCTGATCGGCCACCTAGGGCAGGGGGTTGGCGATATGCCCCCCTGCTGGTCGGTTTTTTAGGGAGGGGCTGGGGGCTATTTATAGGCCCCTCTCAGCCCTCATCTCCATCATCAGCTGGAGCAGTTCTTCCAGCCTGTAGTGCGCTTGCTGGAGCAGTCCTTCCAGCCCCGGTTGTGCAGTTCTGGAGCAGTTCTTCCAAGCTTGTGTGCATCTAGTGGTTGAGGTTGTTGAGCTGTCTTGTGGAGCTCTTGAGCAGCCTGTTGTGCAGAGGTTTTCCCCTAGTTGTAGTGGGGCTTTTGCCAAAAATCCACTTTGATCATGCCCCGCCACCAAATCCTTCCCTATGACTTGATCCACACGGGCCCAAGATGGGAAGATGCCTCAAAACTCTTGGTTTGACGACGAGTGTAGAGAGGCATGAGCCCACCTCACATGAGAGCGAGCCTTGGGTCAGTTGATGCCATCTGAGGCTCACCGGATCTTCCGACGGCTGACACACCGTAAGAGACCGGCCTTCCTCACACATAGGATGGATGAGATCATCAGATCATTTCGAGGCTAGGACCTGACCACTGGATGGGGACTTCTTTTGGAAGGAAAGCCACCCATTCCCATAATTGATCCGGGAGTGTGGCACACTTATGCATGTTCTGTATATGATGTCCCGATGCAGGCACCACCGGACATGCCCTCTATGCTCAGCCCCACTCCCTGTCACTTATTTACCACACAAAATGTATAGGCTGCGCTCGGCCGGCTACACAATCGGAAGACACAAGACCATGAGGGCCTACAGACTAAGCATTTCGCACATGGCTAGGAGGTCTTAGCCCTGATTCTTGCGCAGATGTTCAATCGTGCTATATGCCATGGCTTCCCACCGGCTTGGAGCACCACTACTATTGTACCGATACACAAGGCAGAAGTTCCCATGGACACTGGGAACTACAGTCTACCGCACCCTCTTGATTGGCCACACACTTGCCTAGATTTATGGATCAATACTAGAGAGGGAGATTAGCAGTCATATAGAGGCAGAGGGACAGTGGACACTAGGGTAGGTAGGGTTCAGGAGGCAACACTCTACACTAGATCACACCTTCACTCTGAGGGCTATCATTGAGGAGGCGAGGTCCAAACACCAGAAAGGCTACACATACTTCGTAGACTTTCGAAAGGCCTTTGACACAGTCCCACGTTCTGCATGATCAGGAGACTACAGGAGATGCAGATTCCAGAGACGTACCCAAGTGATGAGCCTATACGAGTCGGTCAGAGGCAGAGTTCGTGCCCCAGGTGGTCTATCGGATTGGGTCGAGAGCATGACCAGGGTGTAGGGTTGCCCCCTCTCATCGACTCTCTTCGGACTTTACATCGATGAAATCACATTCTTCATCGACTACCTAGGAGGCGAGGGATCATTACTGGCAGATCTCATGATACAGATACTGCTATACGTTGATGACATAGTCCTTATATCATCTTCAACGAAAGGGTTGCAGAGACATTTAGAGGCCCTAGAGGTGTTTTGTAGAGAGAGAGACTTGACAGTCAACCTTGGAAAGACTAAGGTTATGGTCTTCAACAGCTTATGGGCACTGCTTCGTCGACTCAACCTCACTTATCATGGCGAGCGGGGGACCAGCCCCTTGGAGCACTGCTACCAGGCCCTTTTATAGGGGGGTCCGCCCACCCTTCCTCACTGGTCGGCCACCTAGGGCAGGGGGTCGGCTATATGCCCCCTGCTGGTCGGTTTTTAAGGGAGGGACTGGGGGCTATTTATAGGCCCCTCTCAGCCCTCATTCTCCATCATCAGTTGGAGCAGTTCTTCCAGCCCGTAGTGCGCTTACTGGAGCAGTCCTTCCAGCCCCGGTTGTGTAGTTTTGGAGCAGGGTCGTGGAGCAGTTCTTCCTCCTTTGTGCATCCAGTGGTTGAGGTTGTTGAGCTGTCTTGTGGAGGCCTTGAGCAGTAGAAGTTTCCCCCAAGTTGTAGCAGGGCTTTTGCCAGAGATCAATTCAAGTTCTCTTGTGGCTTGAGACAATGATGCAGACACAGGGGGGGTTGGTTGCTCTCTTGTGGGCACGCTGATCTGGATATTGCTTTATGCAGATGACATGGCTCTTTTGTCTTCCTTAGCAGAGGGGCTCCAGAGACACCTTGACGCACTGCAGTCCTTTTGTGAGTCATGATTTGAAGGTCAACCTGGGTAAAACCAAGGTTATGATCTTCAATACATCTCGAGCCGTCATGCGCTAGGAGCAGTTCACATTTGATGGGTCACCTGTTGAGATAGTTTCATCATACACTTATCTTAGGGTTGTCTTTTCCGGACCCATCTTCACACTGAGACCTGTGATGCAGGCTCGCTTGGGAAGAGGATATGCTTCATTGGCCAGACTAGAGAGGTAGTGCTTCCGCTCGCACTTTCAGGATCCATGGACCATGGGGTTGCTTTTTGACTCCTTGGTCCATCTAGCGGGGATGTACGGTAGCCCATGTTGGGGGCCAGGCTTTTTGGATACAAAGTGGGCCCGTGTGGAGCGGCTACAGGTTCTCATGTTATCACGGATGATTCGTGGTAAGCCATCCGTTCCTCACCAGATTAGGTTGGGTCACCCCCATTACAGCTAGATGAAAAGTTTGGGTGTATTTCATGAAAAAGAAAAGTGAAGAGTTTAGGCATTTCAAAGCTTTAGAAGCTATGGTTGAAAAATAAACCGGCCTGCAAATGAAATGCCTAAGGTCAGATGGAGGGGGAGAGTACCTCTCAAATGAGTTTGCAAGGTTCCTACAGGAGCATGGCATAAAGCAGCAATATTCATGCGGTCAAGCAAAATGGACTTGCAGAAAGGAAAAATAGGCGCATATTGGAGAGGTATCTCGTGCCATGCTCAACTAAAAAGACCTGCCAGATTATTATTGGGCTGAACTTATTTGCTACAATAGTCTACATAATGAACAGGACTCCCACTGCAGCAATACATGGCATGATGCCAGAAGAGATGTATACTGGTAGGAAACCAAATATTTCTCATTTGAAAGTTTTTGGTTGCATTGCCTATGTTCATGTGCCAAATGAGTTGAGATCCAAGTTGGATCCAAAAGCTGAGAAGTGCATCTTTATTGGTTATTCTCTGCAGCAAAAAGGGTATAGATGCTATAACCCTTCTACTCATAAGTTTACAGTGAGCAGATATGTTGTTTTTGATGAGATGAGCAATTGGTATAAACCAGTAAATGTTATTGATGATGTAGATGCATAGAATTCACAGCAGCAATCACAAAATATTAGTGGACCTATAGTGTCATCTAGCAGTGGTTCACATACTTTGCCATGGACAGGTAGATTGAGATCAGGAGGATCTCCTCAAAGTAATGCAGATAGTGGTATGCAAGTATCACAAAAAGGAAAAGAGAAAGTAGATCAGCCCATGGTTGATGTGAATGCCAGTCACTCTTATGTGGATGGTGAATCCAGTGGCTTAGAACAAAGCCTTGATGATGAGTTGGAGCAATTGTTAAACATAGATGAAATTATTCCTGATTCAGAGATGATTACAACCACTCTGAATTCTCTTCCTGAGTCTTATCTCAGCTTTCACACTTCGTTGAACTTATCATTGAGGGGGGGTGCAAATCCCCTCACTTTTCATGAGTTGATAGGACTTCTGCTTCAGAAAGAGTAGACCAGGAAAAATTTGGCTTCACGTGCAGGTGAACAAGCCATGCTCTCAAAATTGAAATAAAAAACAAAGGGACAGGCAAAGACATCAGTAAATCAGCCTTCCAGTGGGTCAGGACAGCCTTCACAAAAGGCTAAAAATGATGCAAGTAAGCCCAAAAAGAAGGGTTTTTGTCACTACTGCAAAAAGCCAGGTCATCACATAGCAGAATGCAGGAAAAGGCTTGCAAAAGACAAGAAAAACAGCTCAGGTATGGCTGTTTCAGATTCAGCCCCTCATGCATCTGACAGTGGGGATGCTGCAGCCAACTTTGTTGGACAGGATTATGCCTTTTTATCTTGCATTTCAGATTCTAGGTTGGCTGTTCCAGATGCTCGGGATAGTACAGCCTCTTGCAGTGATGATACATATGCATTTTTGACTTGCAGCTTTGACTCTTCTACAGATGCATCTGCTTTCAGTGTTAATGAAACACTGAACACATGGTATTTTGACAACGGTGCATCCAAGCACATCACTTCTAGGAAGTGTCTTTTTACTTCCTTGCATCCACCTCCCGTTGGTAAGAAAGTCACTTGTGCCAACAACTCATCGTATTCAGTACGTGGCATTGATGGCTCAATTTTCAGACTTTCAGATGTCTTATATGTGCCTGGCATAACCAAAAATCTCCTTTCAGTGTCCACTCTTAACAGAGGGGGATTTCAGGTCATCTTTGAGGATGACAAATGTGCTGTCCGAAACAGGGAAGCTGACTATGCCTTAAGGTTATCTAGTACTCTGCTGCGTGGGCTTTTTCAGCTTGATATCTTTGAGAAAAGAGCAGCCTATGCTCTGGCAGTTTCTACCCCTACAACTGCCATGCAAAATGCAGAATTATGGCATGCCAGATATGGCCACATGCATTACAACAGCTTGATGACACTTCAGAAGTTTTCAATGGTTGATGCATTGCCACCTCTTGAGATACCTCCTCCACATGCCTGTGAAGGGTGCATTTTAGGTAAGATGCATAGATTCCCCTTCAAGAAGGATAATTCAGTTAAAGCTGTCCGCAAATTCTAGCTTATACACAGTGATGTCTGTGGTCCCATGAGGACTCCGTCGTTGGGTGGTCATCTCTACTTCGTTACATTTATTGATGACTACTCCAATTTTACTTGGGTTTATGGGCTGAAAAAGAAATATGAAGTGTTCACGGTGTTTAAACACTTTTCAGCCATGGTTGAAAATGAAACCGGACTCAAGATACAGACATTGCGCACGGATAGAGGTGGGGAATACCTATCTGCAGAATTTGATGCTTTTCTCAAGGGCAAGGGTATTGTGCATCAGCTCACAGTCAGGCTGACCCCTCAGCAAAATGGCAAAGCTGAGAGGAAAAATAGAACCCTCATGGAGATGGACAGATGTATGCTGAAAAGCAAACACATGCCTCATAAATTCTGGCTAGAGGGTTTGATGTGTGCCAATTACATTTTGAACAGGGCTCCCACTAAGGCTTTAAAAACAAAAACTCCTTTTGAGGTCTGGAATGACAGGAAGCCTTCAGTGGATCACTTCCGAGTCTTTGGATGCCTTGCCTATGCACATGTGCCAGTTGAATTTAGGCACAAATTGTCAGATAAAGCCATCAAATGCATATTTGTTGGATACAGTGCAGAAAGCAAGGAGTACCGTCTCTACAATCCTGCTACACGCAAAATCATAGTTAAGTAGAGATGTGATATTTTCTGAAAATTCAGCTCACACTCAGGCTGAATTTCAAATGCCTTCGTCTTCAGAGGATGTCTTTGAGGGGTTGCTACCCATTGCTTTGGGTTCCCTTGCTGATTTTTCTGATCCAAATCAGAATTTACAGCAACCTCCAAATGCTTCAGTTCCGCCATAGGATGTCTTGCCCCCTCCACAGGCAGTGGAACAGGTGGTGCAGCAAGAAATTGCAGACATACATGCAGCAAAAACAGTCCCAAACTGGCTGTTACAGACTCTCAGGGAGAGTAAACTTGATGCTCCGTTACCTGGCAGGACTTGCAGTGCAGCAAGGCACATGGAAGGTGCTAATTCAGTGGAATCAGCATATGCAGGTACTCTCCTTGATGAAGAGGAGCCTGCCACATTTGAAGAGGCAAAGGATAATGTGCATTGGATGAATGCCATGCACGATGAGTTGCAGTCCATTGCAAAAAATCAGACTTGGGATGTTGTGGACTTGCCACAAGGTAAACATGCCATTGGCACACGATGGGTATTCAAAGTCAAACGGAAGCCAGATGGCTCCATTGACAGATATAAGGCCAGGCTGGTTGCTAAAGGCTATGCTCAGAAAAAGGGCATAGATTATGAGGAGACATTCGCTCCCACATCCCGGATGACCACCATCCGATCAGTTATTGCAATGGCTGCACATTTTGAGTGGAATGTTCATCAGTTGGACATAAAAACAGCCTTCTTAAATTGGGACTTGCTGGAAGAGGTGTATGTCAAACCACCTCCGGGCTTTGAAATTACAGCAAATGCACTTCAAGTATGCAAGCTCAACAAAGCTTTATATGGGCTGAAACAGGCCCCTCGTGCATGGTATGCCAAGATACATGCCTTTTTGACCAGCAAGGGGTTGCACAATAGTCCTACTGAGAGCACCCTCTACATCAAGATGGATGGGGGGGAAATATTAATCATCCTTCTTTATGTCGATGACTTACTGCTCACAGGGTCCAATGAAGAAAAAATTGCAGATTTCAAAGCTGATTTGCAGACCAACTTTGACATGTCAGATTTGGGGCTGCTTCACTTTTATTTGGGGATCCAGTTCTCTCATGAGAGACGTGGCACTGTTATGTCTCAGTCCAAGTATGTTCAGAAACTCTTGGACAGATTTAACATGCAAGAGTGTAAGCCCATAGCCACTCCTATGGAGCCGGGGCTGAAACTCACAATGCATGCTGCAGGAGAATCAGTTGATGCCACACTTTACAATCAGGCTGTTGGATGCCTCATATATCTCTGCAACACTAGACCTGATATTCAGTTTGCAGTATCTCAGGTGAGCAGGTACATGCACAGCCCAAAAACTATGCATTGGCAGGCAGTTAAGCGCATCTTCCGTTATTTGCAGGGCACAAAGTCTTTTGGCTTACTATTTCCTAAGGGGAGTGACTTGCAGATGCATGCCTACAGTGATTTAGATTGGGTTGGTGATTATGACACTAGGCAGTCCACCAGTGGCAATTGTTTCTTTTTGGGTAAATCTTGCATTTCATGGCTGAGCAAGAAACAATCTACAGTGGCTACCTCATCATGTGAAGCTGAGTACAGGGCAGCTTTCACAGCAACAGTTGAATGTGTCTGGCTGCGACGTCTATTTGCTGATCTTCATCTGTCTTTGGAGGGTCCCTCTCCAATTCTCACTGATAGTCAGAGAGCCATTGCAGTGGCAAAGAATCCAGTGTTTCATGCTCGCATGAAACACATCGAGGTTCACTATCACTACGTCAGAGAGAAGTTGCATGCAGGAGAGATCAGTGTGATCTTTGTGTCCACACATGACAACGTTGCAGATATTTTCACCAAAGCACTACCACGTGAAAAGTTTGAGGCATTTCGCAGTGCCCTGAACTTATATCCGTTTGGTGATTGATCAGCCTTGTACATGACATTGGCACTGCAGGGGGGTGTTAGAATTATAGATATAATTCAGCAGTGACCAATGTAATATAATAAGCTAGTTAGGGGCACTTTTCCCTCTTTAAGAGGTTTTTCCCCTTAACCGCAGTTAGTTCACTAACTATGGTTAGTGACTACTAAGGTTTTGTCACTAGGACAAAACCTTATCTTTCTTTCATTGTGTTGTACTCTCACACTTTTCTATTGCAACTAAGCTTTCAGCTTCCAAGCTTCCATCTCTCACACTCTCTCTTGCTCTCTCTCACTCACTCTCTACTCACATGTTTGGCAGGTTTCATTCATGAGGTACTCAGACACCACGAGAGGATACTTCGAGCTCGGAGACAGGAGCATACTTTTTCCTTGGCTGATCCCTCTCAGAGCTCTATCACGGAGTTTTTTCAGCTAGATTACATGGATTCCCATGAGAGAGGGCTCGACATGACCATGACCCGAAGCCAGTGACAAGACAGCTCAGGTAGAGGGTTGACACACAGATCACACTTGGGGACATCCCCTCCTTGTTTAGAGTCGGAGCCGATAGCACTCTATCGGCGATTTCATGCCTCCATTGTCTCATCCACCGTGATATCCTGATGATGATGATGATGATGATGATGATGATATTGATATATAATCGACCACCGACATGACTATGTTGTACTTAGGACTTAGTACTACCATTCAGCACTTTTTGCATTTTGCATGGGTGTGGATGCTCGTTTAGTCTCTCTACCATCATAGCTCGTCTGTTCCCGGTTTTTCACAATCTCATAGACCCATCGGTTTTCTGAAGACTTTAATAAACTTTCTTTCTTTCTTTCTCCTTCTCAGTGTGGTGTGTGAGGCGTGTTCTCTCTCTCTCTCTCTCACACACACACACACACACACACACACACACACACACACACACTTTTCTGTTCATTTCTGATGCACTTCTTCGACAATCTTACAAGTTGAAAGGGACTAAGATATGGATTGCTAAGGAACTTACACGAGCTCAATTGAAGAACAAGGCAACAGAATTAGCGAAAGTCAGGGCTGCTAGGAAGGATGAAAAATGGGCAGTTTATCATGAAGGCATAGCACTAATCAAAGAGTTTAAATCAAAACCAAAAGACTTTCTGTCTTAAACTGATGTATGGCTGATTACTTCTTCAGACTATGATGTAGGTATTCTAAATAATTGGGGTTGCTTTTGCACTCCCTGGGATCTGCCATGTGCCCTCCCTAAAGCAGATGTACTAGATGGTTTTTTGCTGTCCCATAGACCTATTGGTCTCCTGTGGACATTAATAGACTTTCTTTCTTTCTTTCTCACACTTGCATGGTCTACTGTGGTCTCCTCGCAATAGCTCTCCGTAGGACATGTGCGACTATCACTCCCATCGGCTATATCCCTAGTCCAACAAACATGGTGGGGAGATGCCCAAGCCTCATCTATGTGTCAATGTGCTAGCGATTTTGGCTTGTCTCTTGCTCCTGATCTTGGCTTCCTGGTCTCCTTGGGACTGTTGGTCCATGCTATCTGACTGAAAAAGGTTAGCAATCACTCTCTGAGTGGTGGGTCTCACGATCTCGTCTTGTGCCGTGAGTAGCTGGTCTTTGTGTCGTACAACCTCATGAAGGAACATCGATACTTGTCTTTGGTCAAGATGAGCCAAGAGGCCCAACAATCTCTACTGCCAACAGCTCAAAGGTGAACTGCTCTCTATGTATGACTGCCCTGGTGAGAGTTAATGACTGCATATCTTCCAATACCTAGCTTAAGATAGCACTGCATTCAGAGTGCATTTTCTCACGATTTTTAGATGTAATGTATACATATACTTGGGATTGATGGCTGGATCGTCCTTCTAAAGAGCTTTCGTTCGGTGTGCATACTGTTATTCTCAATTTTGGGGTAAGGCTGAAGATGACCTCATTGGAGTGCATCTCTTGGGTGAAGGGGAGTCTCTTTTCATTATAGATGTCCTTTGAGTGAAGAGTTGTGCCCCTTACCAAGGGGTGTATCCGTTTGGTGAAGGAAGGGGTTTGGGACAGCCAAAGCACTGTTGTTCGTAGAGGTCACTATGGCTATCGGATTTGGCGGGGGTGCCAAGACTCAAAAGTCTGTTCAATTTTTCTCTTCATCTCTTCCATATGGTTAGCATGGAGTCCCATTGTAAGTCTATTATCAGTAGAAGTCTAGAAGGTGGGGGTCATTGTTAGAAAAATGAAATGGACCTGCTTCTCAGCCAAGTGCTCTTTGCAGCAGAAGGTTATGGTGTCCAGGGATCACACCGAGTTTCAGATCCTATTGAACAAGTGCACACGAGTACTGAATATACAAGTCTGGAATTGACAGCCAAAGATATATAAAAAAATAAGCACATAGATACTGGTCCACGGACCCTCCAAGTAAACCATGTGGAGTCAGGACAGCAGAGTGCTGCTCCACTGTCGTCACATTTGAGGTTGACTGTGTATGCTATTTGCTGGTCTCCTTCCTCTTGCTGAGAGGGGGCTCTGCTGCTCTTACTCTTGAGAGGTGCTTTGCACTCTGCTGCTAATGCTCATTGAGGCCCTGGGTGCCTCCTTAAATATGGAAGGAGCAGGCCGATTGGGACGGCCCCATGTCTGGGAATGCTCCATGGCAGTCCCTTGTGAACTGTTCAACTCTAACTAAATCCAAGAAGGATCAGGTTATGCTGCCTACATAGCAGCCAGATTGCTGCTGACAGTCCATGCAGTCATCTTTACTGCTCTCGTGGCAGTCATTTCTTCTGCCCTATGTGACAGTCCACTCTGTCTCTTGATTGATGCAATTGTGGCTCCCCACGTCCTCTTTATGTGGGACTCACAGGTGGGGAGTTGACCCATGTATCATAACAGTCATTTCCTACAGGTTCTCTGGTAGCACTTTAAAAAGGCCTAGTAATCTAATATCATTAGTGAGCAAAGGAGCAGAAGAAGAACGTAGGGATAGGAAAGAACAAGATCTGCATTGAATGAGTTGCGGTGTTCCATACAGTGGCCTCTTTTACATAGAGGGTGAAGACCCACACATGAAAGGGGGTATGCCCAAAGGGTACGTGCCTTAAAACCTCGTGTAGAGTGTGATTCTTTAAGAGAGAGAATGTATTACTATAAATAGGATTACCTCTTCCTGAAAGTGTCTCATAGAGTCATGTCCTCTTGTAAAGGGTTACGCATGTGAAGTGTCCCATCGAAAGGCCATACTCTTTCACAAGTGTGCATCCATCAAACCATCCATAAGTATGTGTATATATGCATCTAAATGTGTGTGTGTGCGTGCGTGCGCGCGTGTGTGTGTGGGTTTTCACCTCTTCTGAGGTTTCCCACAAAGAAATATAAGATTTCACTGAAAAAAAAAAAAAGTGTGTGTGTGTGTACACACACACACACACACTTATTTATTTACATGTATATATACGTTTGTTTGTCACTAAGTGTGACAAATACTGAAGTTTGAAGAGTGTGTGATGTGTAAAGCGATTTATTTTCGTGGCAGCCATTTTACTGAGACTTGGTTTGGCACATAAGATTTTCAGGTAGACTGTAGAATGAGACATAAATGCTCACACGTTTACGAATTGTCTCATCAGTGGAAATTGTTGTTGCTCATTACGATAAGGTTATCCTTTAGGGGGTGTAGCCTTAGGCAATTGAAAGCCAAACATGGATGGGTTCTGCGTTTTTGTTTTATGACAACATGGTCAGAAGCTTCATTAATTCAATGCAACTGTACTGCTATTCTGAAGTTAAGGATTGCTTTTATTCAAGCCACATCAAAGCACTCAGCAGAGTCCTGTAATGATCAGGAATCTTTTTTCTTTTTGGTGTTTCTCCTCAAGCACTCTGTAAGACAAAGTAAGTTCTTTTTCATAGTTTCTAATATTTGAAAGTTTGCAGGAGATTATTGCAACTAAGAACCTGGATGAGCAAAACAGTGCTAGATGGTTGGCCTCAGTCTATTTAAAGAACAGCATCAATCGATACTGGCGGCTGAAGCGCGATACACCGTATGTAGTTCTAATACCAGGAATCCAATTTATCTTACCTTACAGTGTCTGAAAATGTATTCTCAAGCATTATAATATTCTAGAACAAGATGCAGTTTGGCACGCTGCCACACATTCAACGTTGCTTGATCCACTCAAATGGGACATGGAACTGTTTGATCTAATAGCTATATATGTTTTGGAAAAATTCAACTTGCATAGGACATTTAAAATCAGTATCATTGTGTTTGTAAGTTAAGTGGTCTGGGTGTGAATATAATGCTCAATTTATGGATGAATGGGATTACCTGGAAAATATTGTAACTAGACACGTTTGTCCAAGAAAGAAAAGAAAGAAAGAAAGAAAGGAAGTTTATTAAAGTCTCCGAAGGGTCTATGAGACTAAAAAATGCAGATACAATGAGGGGAATGGGTTGAGCCTCTAAGCAGGCATATGCACCCAAGACAAATACAACATAAACATATGTGAAGTGTGCAGCTGGTCTGGACAAAAATGGAGAGAGAGAGAGAGAGAGAGAGAGAGAGAGAGAGAGAGCAAACCTCACACACACACAAAACTAAGGAGAGGAGAAAATACAAGAGACTGCAAGGGATCTCAGGACAAAACCCCTGTACAGTGGGGAAAACCTCTGCTGTATATAGGCAAACTGCTCCACACTGAGATGCGCGACAACAGTGGGAGGGGGCCCCATATATAGGAAACCCCCCCCCCCATCCCCAAGGCAGACCGGTGTCAGCCAATGCTCCCCCAGCAGAAGATAGACAAAGAGAGAGTGCCCAGGAATCACACAATGCTAATTTGAAATTTAACTTCTTTCCGTAGTGTGTACTAGTGTAGAGAGAGAGAGATGAGCAGGCAATAATTGAACATGCTGAAGAGAGAGCGAGCGTCCAAAACAGTAATATATATTGTCCAAGGATGGACCAAATCATAGGCAAAATGTGGACACAGTGTGCCACCATCTATGAGCATGGCTCCCAAGTTCTGTTCTCCTACCCCCTTGTGGCACCTTTAAAACACTTCAGCCTGCATTACTCTCCTAGAGCTTCTGTGGATTTCCTAGTGGTGCCCGGCAAACACACCTCCTTGCTGCTCCAGTGGACAGCCAAATATAAGGCAATGTTTCCTTCCTTCAATCCTGCAGTGCACTGCTCGTCACCCTTCAGATGATCTGCAGGACGGACTGCATGTCGTGTGACCTTCCTTGCTGCTCTAGACTGAGGCGCAATCTCTGGCCCACCACTTGTATATGCTGGCCTCCTTGCTGCTCTTCAGGACAGCCTTGTGTGAGGCACACACAATGGATACAATGAATACAAAGACCCCAAGGTTGGGGGCCTTTTATAGGCCTGGAATCCTCCAACCGGCCAACCGACCCAGTCTGTAATCCTACAGGTTGGACGAGTTGCAGACGCAGACCCAAACTCCTCTAATGCCACGCAAACCTGCCACGTGGCAGCGTGCCATTTCACAGCCTGTCTGTTGGATGTTCCTGCATTGCCCTGATGTCACATGCACCCCTGCACTTGGGTGCAAAGTGACACATTGGCTACATCGACAAGTGCGTAATAGTTCCCTAATAGGAGATTTTGTCGTATGCTGTGACCCCTTGTCCAGGGACAGTCAGGCACAAGCTACGTAAGTCAGTCTCTCAGCCTTAGGTCAGGCTAGACAGATCAGTCCTTGTTCATTGGTACCCAGTGGAGAACCGTAGGGTAGTGTTTCCGTCTTAGGTTTAGGGTTAGGTTTAGGTCCAGTCTAGGATAGGAGCCCTGAGGGTTGGAACAAGTGAAGAGAATGGTAGTGGAAGGGCTGCCTTTATAGGCTACCCTGCACCCCTCCCTAGGCTGCCATATATGGGGCCTGGGGCTGCCTTTATGGGGCCAAGGGACCAGCCAACCAGTCCCAAAACAGCCGACTGAAAAGTCGGCTATTTGGGGCAGGTTGACTCAGCCCCAACAGCCCTTTAAGTAGGGGGGCCTCCAGGCCCTCTTTCCTCATTCAGCTCCCCCCCTCCTTCAGCCTCCTACAGCTCCTCTCCAGCCCCCTCTGAACAGCCTAACAATCCCCAGCGATGGCCCTTTGGCCAGCCTCAGCCTTTGGCATCAGTTCAGCCCTCTGGGAAGGTATTACGCAGCGCATCAGACGGGGAGTCAGGACAGCAAACGGAGTAAGGTTTGGGGTCTGTTTCAGCAGCTCTTTTTAGTTATCTTTTACAGTTTTACACACCTCATTCTCAGCTCTTTATTTCAGTCATCTCTCAGCTCTGTTATAGGCTCTCCTAGCTTTCACTCTCTCACTCACGCAGTAACCTTGCATTACGGTGGACAGCACAAGCCTTTCCCTTGCCTTGCAGAAGTGTCCTACATCGTTAGTGTGGACATTTTTTTTAACCGAAAAAACAGTGCTGATTATATTACTTCGAAAAAACAAGATACATGAGGTCAGTTTTGCAGCTGACGGGGCTGCGTTCACAAATCGGACGCAGCCCTAAATGGAAACAAAAAGCTCTCTCTCATGGAGGGATCAGGCGTGTGTGAATAAACAGCCAGAGAGGTGGTGAATAGCGCCACTGAAGGCCCTGAGAAGTATGCTCGAAGAAGAGGCCGTGCGTATCCCAATCTCGGAGGAAACGTCTCCGCTTCTCCCGGCCAGCCCGGGAATCTCCCTGTATCTGGTCCCACTGGCCTCTGAGTGTGTGTATAATCTCAACTAGATGTCGGCCATGACCTGGGTAGTCGGAAGAGAGGTACCACCGAGGATCTGCGTGCAGCGCGAGGTCCAAATGTGCCATCCAGCGATGCTGCTAATAATCTCCCAGACTGGATGCCTCTCCTGAGATCCTGTGTCCGCCTCTGCCAGGTGCGGCGAGATGCCCTCAAGCGGCCCCCAAGTCCCCTGTGTGATAAGGAACATGGGGTCCTGCGGGCCTGCCTCGAACAACTGATGAAAGCCAGGTGTGGTGTTGCACCAGCAGGACGCGCCCCAGGTGATCAAACCTAGCTCCGGTGCTGCGCGAGTAAGGATCCCGAAGGTCCACCTCCACACTTCCTGGGCGCGAGAGCAGCTCCACAGGCAGTGTTTTGGTGACTCCTCGTCCTCATGACAAATCTGACAAAGTCCATCCTGACCAATCTGCCGCAACCAGCTCCCCACTGGAAGACCCTTGTGGGCGAGTAGCCAAAGGAAGTAGGAAATCTTCCGCGGCCGCCAGCTCTCCCACAAGGCCTTCCAGAAGGCCTGCAAAAATAGCCTGGAGATACCCTGAGCATACCAACTGGGCCGCTGGGTGGGTGGGCGGCTCTGCATTCTCCCGAGAACTCTCCTGCCCAATGTTGTGCCGTAAGCGAAGAAAGGGGTCGGCCCCTGGCCTGCCACAACCTCTAGCCATCTCCACTTACTTGGGTCCCAATCAAGCTTTGACAGGGCCCGCCTCTCCCAAAGCCAGAGTTGCCATAACTGCAGCTGATCCTGCTCTATACTAGGATCGATCTGCCAAACCTTCCCCACGAGGCCTACGACCCGAACCCTCTGCCACGAGAGAAGGGGGTCGATGAGCACACCCTCTCTCCTGAGTTGGCCGTCCCCCAAAACCGTGAAGAAGGAAACAGAGGTGTCGTCCATCCGGCCTGCAACCACCAGTGGGATGCCACGGGGGGTGAACTGTCCAAGCCAACGGTCATCACCAGGCATGAGGATCTGAATCTCGGGTGGAACCAACCAACCGGCAGGAATCGCTCCGTCTATCTCTGTGCGTCTCACCTGAGCTCCACGGACACCTCCAGCTGCGGCTGCTAGAGCAACGGTCTCCAAGTGTCTGTAAGTGTCCCTCCAAACTCGAAGGGACCGGGCTGGCCCCCGCATCCAACCGTCCCATAGGATGTGTGACCTCTCCCCCAGCTGAAGGCCCAAGGTATCTCTGACCTGATCGTTCCAGATAAGCGGCTGGCGGTCGATCTCCTCCTGACTGCTAGGAGGGGACTGGAGGAGACTGAGACGGAGTCGCCTCCAAACCGTGAGAAGGCTACGAATGAGCGGGGAGCGGGGGTGAGTAAGCGGTGCAGAGGTGAAGATCCACCGGAGGGACGGTAGCCACTCTCCACCTCGGCGCGGGACGCAAGAACTGATCCCCTGCTGAAGTAACATCTTCCACGTTTGCCCCGCCGGGGTCAAACCACGGATAACTAACTTGCCCAGCAGGGCCTGACTCTGAATCTCAGGATCAATGACCCCAAGCCACCCTCAGCTTGCGGAAGAATGAGTGTCTGCCAGGCTACCCTAGCTCTGGTATCTCTGAGACCATCCCCCCCAGACCACAGGAAATTCCGGACCATCCTCCTGAGCTGTGCCACGCTGGATCTCGAGAAGCACCAACAAGAGGCCACATACCAGGCCGTGGCCAGGAGAACCTGGTTGACTACAAGAGCACGACCTGCAAGAGAGAGCTTAACAGTGCTTCAGAAAGCCAGCTTCCGTCGAATGGAATCTAGCACCGGGAGAAACTGCTGAGCTGGCGTGATGTCCAGGCCGACCTGAAAGCCGAGATATCTAGCTGTCTGCCCCCGCGGGATCCATCTGAAACCCAAAAACCTCCCCCGCTATGAGCATGCCCCAGGGTTTGTGAGAAAACCAACTGATTTGTTCCAGTTGATTTTCGCACCGGCTGTCAAGCAGAAGACCTCTAAGGCCAGCCTCACCCTCTCTAGCATCATCTCATCATCCTGAACGTACAGCGCTGTGTCATCTGCATACTCCGAGTCCAAGAGCTCCGTGTCCTCCCTGATGGGAAGGCGAACACCCCGGATGGCGGTCGACCTCGCCCGAAGGTAGTATGTCATCGCCTCGGCAAAGAAGAGAAACATGTAAGGAGCGAGGGGGCAACCCTGACGCACTGATCTCTCCAATCGAAATCGCTTTCCCATCCTGCCGCCGATGATGACCCTGCTGGAAGCTATCATGTATAACGCTGAGATACCGTGAATCCATCCTACTAGGAATCCCAGTCTCTCCAAAGTACCCTCCAGGAAGGACCAGTCCACTCGATCGTAGGCCTTCTCAAAGTCGAGAAGTAGGATGGCTAAGTGCGACCCGCTGTGCTGAGCCCACTGTCGCCTCTGAGAAGGTGAAGACATTATCCAGGATATTGCGATCCTGGACAAAGCCTGTCTGAGTGTCATGAATGAGGTCAGGAAGTAGTGGCCGAACTCTGGCGCTGATCATCTTGGCAAGGATTTTGTAGATAGTGGTGAGGAGAGTGATCGGGCACCACTGACGGATCTCCTGTCGGTCTCCTCCCTTCGGGATGAGGCAAATCAATCCCGAAGAGAGGCTCTCTGGCATATGTCCGTTGCTGAAAATCCTCTGGAGGGCTGCTAGGAGGGGCTGATGGATCTGATCCCAGAAAGAGGTGAAGAAAGCGCGAGAGAGCCCATCCTCGCGAGGGCATTTCTGTCCGCCGATGGCCATCAAGGCCTCCTGCATCTCGACAGTAGTGAATGGTGCCATCAACGTCGTCTGCATGTTGGGCTGAACAAGGGCTGGAGTGTGCCTCCACACCTCCTCGCGGGAACGTCTAGTACGGGGGGCAAGCTGCTCCTGCTGGAAAAGAGTCCTGTAGAAGTCGGTAGCCAACCCCAAGACCTCTTCCGGATCAGTAACGATGTGCCCCTCCGCTGTCCTAAGACTCCGGAGCTGATCACTCGCTGCCCTCTGGCCATGCGTCCTGAAGAACTTTTTGCTCATCCGGTCGCCCTTCCGAGCCCAGTAGGAGAGGGAGGCGTGATAAGAAAACTCCGAGCGACGCTGGAGAGTCTCCTCAAGAAGGGCTCTAGCTCGAAGGGCCTGGATCCGAAGCTCCTCCGAACCCGGAGCTGCCTGCTGGAGTCGCTGAATGGAGGCGAGGTCCCTACGAAGAGCTCTCTCTCTGCCCCACCATTCCTGGCGAACCTGAAGGGCTGCGAGCTGGCAAATCTGGCTGGACTCCTGCAAAGCCTGTGCCACCGACTCTACCAGATCCACACACTCGCCCCAATCTCTGTCCCAAAGGCTACCGATACTACTGCACACCTCCTCCCTAGAGAAGATGGAATCAGGAATCCTGCACGAACGGGGAGGAAGGGACTGAGCTGCCGAGTCTAGTGATAAGAGCACTGGCGTGTGGTCGGAGAGTGTCATCCCTGGCACTACACCCACCTGACCACCTCTGCTGATGGCCCAATCACTGACATAAAATCTGTCCAGTCTCTCCAGGAGTCTGTCTCCTTCCCTGTGGAAGCCCCACGAGAAGTCCAAGCTCCCGTGCCATCGGCGGAAGGACGGGTCTCTCTAGCTGTCCCTACCTCCTATCGCGAAGATAAAGGAGTCCCAAGCGGACTACTCTGCCTGAGCTATACCTGTAAACTCGGGTCCTCTGCCCTGCTGGTCCTCCAAAGTCTCCAGATTGTTGAAGTCACCTCCAACAATCCACGAATCCATGTCTGGGAGAATCTCTGTGAGTGTCCTCCAGAAAGTGGCTCTGCATCGGAGGTCTGTGGGTGCATAGATGTTGAGGATTCCTATTTTGGAGCCCTCCAACTCTAGGCCAACCCAAAGTGCACGGCCTGGGATCAACGTACCATGGCCAAAAACTCCCTGGGCAAACGACTCGCAAACGGAAGTACAGACACCGCCACTCCTCCCCTGTGCACCAATCGAGGGCTCCCAATAAGTGTGAGAGCGTTCAGGGAGGATCTTCCCGCAGCTACGGGAATGGGCCACTGAAAGCTTATGCTCCTGGAGCAGGAGTATATCCAAGCGACCAATCACTGCTGGCTGAAGTCAGCTGAAGTTCCTGTCTCAAGATGAGCTTCCTAGGACCACGGGTGCCAGAAGAGTGAAACCCGTTCACGTTCCAGGAGACAAGGTGTAAGCTCATGATGAGGACTGGTAGGCTGCGAACAACTGTTTGCTCGCGGCTGAGGTCGATGAAGAGGCTGAAATTTCAGAATGAAGGCGCTGACGCTTTTGTGAAGGTTTGGAGGGGGAGGCGGGGTCATCCTGCCCGTTCTTCAAAACTTTTAGCAAAGGCGTGAGGCCTTTGGTGCCATGGACAAACGCTTTCTCGAGCCAACTCGAGATCTCTGAGGTAGTCATCCCGTAGAAGGCGCGAAGTTTCTGAGGAGTCCAGGCTCTGACATCCTGGGGGAGGGGCCACGACAGAGGGGGCCTGAGGATCACAATCAATCTGAAACGCTTGGCGGCGCAACGCCACCGCAGGCGCACGTCACCCTCGGACCACTGAGTCTCGAGAAGCTGTCCACCCGACGGACCTATCCAGGAGCAAATCTGAGCGTGCGTCTGCTCTCTGAGAGCCTCCCAGACTGAGTCGTCTGTCCAAGTCTCGGTGCCGTCGTTGAGAAAGGTGAAAGCAAAGGTGGGGCCATCCCTCGGGGCCAAGGCTGCGATCTTCCCATCCGCCCCTTTACAGAGCAGGAAGATACTGATGTCGAGGCAAGCAGGGAAGGTCCCGAGGTCGGTCACATCCAAGTAATCCCAGGGACCGGATCTGTAGAAGTCGCGAGGAAGCTCTCTCTCCTAGAGTTGAGGCCCGCAGAGTCTGCAATTGAGGGGGTCGGGCTAGCAGACAAGGAATACTGCTCTAGGGGTGGTGCAGACTCGGGACGCCCTGCTTGGGGTGGGGAAGAGGAAGGAGGCTGAGGGGTAGGCAGCTCAGACTCCACGGAAGCGACTAGCGGGGGGGGCGGAGGAGGGGGAGTGGGGGCTGCCCGCGGCTGAGGAACCACCGGTGTTGCTGACACTGCGGAAGAGCTAAGAGGGGCGGGGGAGGGGGGATGGGGCTGGGGCTGGGATTGGGGCTGAAGAGGAAGAGGAGGGGGCTGAAGAGGAAGAGGTGGGGGCTGATGCTGCGGGTCGGGAAGAGGGGGCTGCGGCTGGGGTAGGGGCTGGGGCTGGGGCTGAGTGGAAGGGAGCAGGGGATCGGAAGAGAGGGGGACCTGAGGCTGCGGATGGCGGGCTACAGACGAAGAAGAAGCTCTCCTAGGACCCTGGGGCGGCTGCCTATTAGGTCTCTGAGGCGCTGCTGCAGGTAGGGTAACCTCTGCCTCCTTGCCTCTGTCAGAAGTCTTCTTATTCTTTCCTCTTTCCCTTCTGACCTCGGTCCAGCCGCCAGCCACCTCTGGACCGGACTCCGGCTGCCTCTGCTCTTCCTGACGTGGCTGCCCGGAGGGAGGGGGAGGGGGCTGAGGGGGGGGGCGGGGGGGGCCGAGAGGAGCTGGAGAAGCGTGGACAAGCAGCAGCCAGGTGCCCAAAGCCGTGACAGCTCAGGCACTGGCCTGGCTGTCCTGTGACTACCATGCTCTGAGTAATGCTGCCAGCATCTGTCACGATCTCAATCACTGCAGGGAGGGACGCAGGGTCTGCCACAGCCACACGGACTTTGGGAGCTCCTGCCGCAGTAACCGCGTCGACGAAAGTGTCATGCATCACCCAGCCAAAGTGGGAACCCAGGTCCCTAACTATCAGCCGCAACTCAGCAGCAAGGCCTGGAAAAACTAGCGTCACTGGGTGGCGAGGTATGCGGAAACGAGCATCAAAGTCCGCTGTGCTGAATCCTCGGTACCAAGGGACTATCATGATGATCTTTCCATCCACAGATGTGGGGGAACCAGCAATCAGGTTGCTCGCAGCTTTCGCAGTGGAGAGTTTAAGCCAGAAGATGCCCCTTCCCATAAGGGCCACCTCCTCGATGTGGCTGTCCTCTAGCATAAGAGTGGACTGGAGCCAGTCCTTCAAACCTTGAGAAAACTGAGTACATGAAGCTGCTCACCAAATGATATGGATTGGACTGCATAAACTCCTCCCCTTGGGTAATCTCTCCATCAATCGGACTGGTCAATATAAAAGTGACACAATTTTTATTGGTTTGTGGTTAATACTGACAGCAAATTAAGCACTCTCTCAGTGATACGATATGCACTCACCTACTGGCGACCATTCGGAATTGCCGGAAAGGCCACACATGAACCCCTTCAATTTTTATTTGAAGGGTTTCGAAATCATTATTATCCAAATACCTGAGACGACTGTTGCTCTGTCAAGATCACGCGGTAGGCATTTGGAGAGGGAGGGTCCGGCTGGGCCTCCGGTTCCGGGCAGGGAGCCGCCATACCGCCAAGACAAACTGCGAGACCTCCGATGAAGAAGAGGCTGCCACCAAAAGGGGGGGGGAGATAGACGAGGGATCGAGCCTGGGTGTGACGGAGGAGGATAAGGCGAGGCGAAGCGAGGCGGGGTGGAGGAAGAGGAGGCAATGGCGGGGGCGGAGGAAGAGGAGGCGATGGCGGGGGCGGAGGGCGGAGGTCGGAGGCGAGAGTGGAGGGCGGAGGTCGAAGGCGAGGGAGAGGGGCGGCGGCGGAGGCGAGGGCAGAGGGCGGAGGGACGAGGGCGGGGGGCGGAGGGGCGAGGGGCGGAGGGCGAGGGCGGAGGGGCGAGGAGCGCGGGCGGAGGGCTGAGGGGCGGGGTGTGGTGGCGAGGGGTGAGGGTCGAGGGGTGAGGCGAGGGCGTGGTGGCGGGGCAAGGCGAGGGGCGAGGGGTGTGAGGCGAGGGCGAGGGGCGTAAGGCGAGGGCGAGGGGCGTAAGGCGAGGGCGAGGGAGTGAGGCGGAGGAGGGTAGGGAGGTAGAGGCTATGGAAGGAGGGAGGAGGGCTCGCAGGAGCCAAAAATCAGAGCTGGGTCCATCGTTAGTGTGGACATCATCAAGGTCTCGACATGGTTGGCATTGCCTCTCAGGTCTTTGGGTCTGCTATACGTGTGCGCACAGTGAGCTCTTCAGAAGCGTGTTTCCGTGCTCTTTCGAAGAGTGTTTTTTGTATTTCTCAATTCTTCAAGTATAAAGCAAATTCTCCCCTGATTGGGGGAGGGGGCGCTCAGTGGGTACCTAATCGGTTGTCGACTCTACTCTCTCTGTACCCTCTCTATCCTCATCTCCTTTCTCTCTGTATGGTGTATAACGCTAATTTCTAGCTAAAGGTTTAAAGGTGGTCTTGCTATGAATTACGCGATCAAATTACCGTTGCATGTTACATTGGTATCGGACCTTTGGTCCGTATCCAACTTGACTATGGCGAGTGTATGGTTGTGTTGTGATCCGAAAAAGACACACGATCAAGCGCCATGGAAGGGTTAGGAAAAGGAGTCATCATTTGAAGACTATGAAGAGGAGAAAGACTACCGATAAGATCCGCTTCTGCCAAGTGCTTAAGAAGTGATGGCGAACTTCTGAGCAAAATTGGGTCCTCCTATTGCAACTCGCAGCCCCTTATCTTACGGGTGAGGCAGTTACCTGGTGGCAACATTGGGCTAGTAAGCATACTGACCCAACAATGTTTAAGATGATATTCGTTTGGAAACATTTTGTGACCGACCTCAAAGCCCGTTTTCTCCCACCCCAATATATGCTTAACTTGGAGAATGAGTTTTTTCATCTCTCCCAGAATGGTTTCCCTGTGTTGACATACAGTAACAAAGTCATCACGCTGGCGCAATGGTTGGGCGTGTCAGAGAGTGCCAAGGTGAAGCAATTCATTCGAGGATTGGACACCAACATCCGTTATACCATTCGGAGCTTCAACCCGCCGGATTACGAGTGGGTGCTGACTCGCATAGAAACATGAGATGATGCTGAACGGGTAAAAGCCCAAGCAGGTCTAGGAAGATTCCAAAGCCTTGCAGCAGTCAAACAACACAGCGGGTAAGGATCAGAAGAAGGACAATGAGTTCCAAAAGAAAGACGGCCAGGCTTCTGGTCAAAAGAAGGAGTCCAAGCCAAAGATGACTTAGGATGAGAAGGCTAAAGCGGGTATTACGAGAGGCTATCTACAGCCCGACAAGAAGCAGAAGCGGTACCTTCAAGAACATCGTTGCTTTCATTGCCACCACATTGTTGGGTAGGGCAAGAAGGATTGTCTGAACTAGCTTGTCGAGAAGGTTCCGAAAGCGCCTACTTCGTCCGTTGCCAATATATTAGCTCTTTCAGCCTCGCCTCCATCCTCAGCTACGAATGCCGTCTTCTCAGCTTTGAACGTAGTTTCCACGGTGGTCTTTCAAGGTAAGGAGGGCAACTTCTCAGATTAAAAGAAGGCGCTCATTCGAGCGTACGACATAGCTTATGGGCATCAGTTTATTGTCCTGTTCGATATGGGGAGTTCAGAAGACGCCATCTCCCCTTAGCTTGCCAAGACAGTGGGGTGTACCTTGGTGCCTCACAAGCTTGCAATGGACGGGTTCACGCCTGGCTTTCGCACACACATCACGCATGAGGCCATCCATTTCACTTTTTCGGTTCAGAAGGCCATGTTTACATGGGATTTTATTCCGACTCCTTTCATGGGGTGCGACATGATTCTCGCGATTCAGTGGTTTCGTAAGCATGTACCGACGCCTGGTTGGCGGCAGGACACCTTCACTATTGTGGAAGGTTTACCTGAGCCCGCCGTGATACGCGGTGATCAGAGCATACTAGGGTAATCTCTTATATTCAAGTAGGTCGCGCCGCCCGCAAGGGTGTCATGTTTGCACTTGTTTATGTCCAGAGCCAAATCACTGCAGTTCAAGCTGCTCGTCCGATGGGGCAAGCGATGGTGGATCTACTCCAAGAGTTCCAAAACATCATGCTCTGGGATGATCTGCCACCCCAGCTTTCTCCCAACCGACCGGAGGACCATCTTTTTGATCTACTTTCGGTCTCGACACCTCGAAGTAAGTTTTCGTATCGACTTTCCAAGTCTATGGAGGGGGAGTTAGAGCAGCAGTTGTCTCAATTACTGGGCGTAGAGTTTATTAGAACTTTTTTTTGCCTTTCGCTGCACCCATTCTATTTGTGGCAAAGAAGGATAAGTCGGCACGACTATGTGTCGACTACAGAGCACTCAACAAGCTTACAATAAGCAACAAGTTTCCTATGTCCCACATCGAGTACATCTTGGAAAGACTTAATAGTGCAAGATTTTTCTCAAAAATTGACCTTAAGAGTGGCTACCACTAAGTTTGGATTTTCAAGTTGACATTCCAAAGACAGCTTTCCGAACAGAGCGAGTTCATTATGAGTTCGTCGTCATGCCCTTTGGTCTGAAGAATGTACCACCAACATTCAACAAGATGATGTCGTAGGTATTTGCAGAGTATATTGGGAAGTGCCTGTTCATCTTTCTCGATGATATCCTTATCTTTTCCGCTACAACCGAGCAGCATATTAAGGATGTGCGATGTGTCCTGTGCGATAACCAGCTATACCTCAGCGCAAAGAAAAGTGAGTTCGGCTTGCTGGAAATTCAGTATTTGGGCTACATCATTAGTGCTCAAGGGATTCGTTTGGATCCTGAGAAGATTCAAGCTATCCCAAGTTGGGCTGTCCCCACGACAGCTCAGTAAAGACACACAGAGAAAAAGTTCAAGTCACAGGAAAAGCTTTGCAGGCCTTCCATGACTTGCAACGGTTGGCCACGACAACACCAGTTATGAAGATCGCCTCTTGGGATGATCCATTTTTGATAATCACAGACGATAGCAATGTCGCCATCGGGGCAGTTTTATAGCAAGAAGATAGGCTCGTGGCTTATTACAGCAGAAAGCTTAACGATGCCGGAAAGAGCTATTTAGTTTATGATAGAGAGCTCCTCGGTGCCATTCAAGCATTAAAACATTGGAAGCCTTTCCTATATGGACAGACTTTCATAGTTAAGACAGATCACTAACCCCTTAAGTGGCTTCAGACAATGCATAGTGCGATCGGCAGCAATGGTGGAGCCAATTATTCCAGCAGTTTGGGGGAATGATTGAGTACGTTTTCGACAAAAACAACCCCGTTGCTGACGCTTTCAGTCGGAAAGGTTCCATCCAGACTATTGAGCAGGCCACTGTGCTCGAAATCAAAGGAAAGGTTCTTGATAGCATGAAGACAGAGTGACGGAGTCAATGGAGTTTGGCACGCAATTAGCCACGATGCTTGCTCTGGGCCATTACTCATTAGAGGACGGTTGGCTTTTCTATAAGAAATGATTATGCGTACTTAAAGACAAATGGCAGCTGCTTCTTCATGATGCTCATGACACCCTTATCGGTGGTGACAATGTATCGCTATTTGTATTGGCCAAAGATGCGGCTGTGTTCAGAAATGTCAGATATGCCAAAAGGTCAAGGCTTTTCACAAGAAAGCGGTAGGCTTACAAATGCCATTGCCAATCCTCGACGGTCCTTTTTAGGACATAGGTATGGATTTTGTGGGGCCACTTCTAGCATCCGCAAGTACGCGTAACACTCAATGTCTTACTATTGTTTGTCACTTTAGTAAATATTGTATGCTCATTCCTTGTAAACAAACGGCCAGCGCTAAAGATGTAGCTCGTTTGTTTATCAAGTATTGGTATCCCATTGGAGGGTTGCCAAAGACCATCACATCCGACAGGGACTCCAAGTTTACTTCTAACTTTTGGCGAGCCTTGTTTGATAATTTTGGTACTAAGCTGCAGATGTCCATCGCTTTCCATCCGCAATCGAATGGCGAGACGAAAAAGTATAATGGTATGGCGTTTGATATTTTGAAGTGGGAGCAGTTTCTTCCGCTTGTGCATGCCATTTTGAACGATACCTATTCTTCAAGTATTGGTCGCACACCTTATGAAGCGGCATTTGGACGGCGGTTTACATCACTCCTCACCCGGATGATGTCTCCATCTCTTGAAGCCAACAAAACCATCGAATCAATGGCAAAGATTACAGAGTCCGTGAAAAGCCGCATCGCCAGAGCTCAACATCGTACACGCTCCAGGCTAACAAATCCAGACGAAATGTCCAGCATAAGGAGGGTCAATGGATGTATTTATGCATTATCAAGCAAAGATTAAAGCAGGTGGGCAAGCGATGCCCTAAGTTGTCCTTTAGGAGCTTCAGACCATTCCCTATTATTCAAAAGATCAACGATGTCTCAATGAAATTACGCCTTCCAGACAGTTGGACTATGCACAATGTGTTCCATGCAGCTTGGTTGAAGTCATATTTTGGACCTCATCGTTTAGAGATTTCCGATGAGCAACAACCTGAAGTTCTTGATGAAGATGAAGTTTTGCAGCCAGAAGATCCTTCTTCATAAATTCAAGCATGGGTCAGGACGCAGGATCCGGGAGTTTTACACCAAATTTCGTGATCGAGGTATCCATAAAGTAATGTTATTGGATGAATATTTTTTCCAGGATTTTCCTGAGATATTGGCGGATATGTATGTTGAGTACACAAAGTAAAGATTGAGTACACAATGTAAATAAGTTTTGGATTCCGTAGATAAACACTTCTGTTTGACTGGGCTATCTATTAGTCTTCTCCTGCATGAGCTGACCCAGTCCTGTCAAAACCCGATTGGGGCCCAGCACCCCCTTGTCTGTATAAACCGACCTGGTTGGCCAGCCAAGCAGCCCTAACCAGCTGACCTGCTAGGGCTTCATGTAAATCACTAGGGCCTGCATATTGCAGCCCTTTTTCCACTCCTTCCTGGCCCAGATCTGCTGCGCAAATACCAGCAGCCTCTCTGCCTCTCTCCAGGGCATGTTCCAGCCCTAATATCTGGGCCATTTGTATCTCCAAATAGTCGCCTCCGTAGCTCTGCTGTTCCTCCTCTGTTCAGGACACCTCCAGCCCCTAGAAACCACTGCTGCAGGTCCACACTGATTCCATGCAGGAACAGGGTGCCACGTGTTATCCGGGCATCTCCCTGCAGGTGCCCATGGGGTTCTCCTGCCCCAACTCTTGGCCAGATGTCTCCACACAGCGAGGTGAGTTCCTCCTTTGTGCTGCCCACATAGCAGCTCATGTGCTGCCCATATGGCAGCCCCATGTCACCTCTTTTGATTGCTTGTATGCTGCCCACATGGTGGCCACTGTGCTGCCCATGCAGCAGCCACTTCATTTCTTGGCTCATCCCCCCCATGCTCTCCTCATATGGGGGCTTACAGATGGGGAGGTGTACCATACAAATTCCAACACCTCCTCTCACCGACACATCTTCGCCTGATCCCAACTCGTCGATCAAGATGTTCTAGTAGGCCCATGTAGTAGTCTTGTGGAACATTCTGGTGTCGATGTCGATTCCTAGCTTTGCATCCAGTGGCTTCTGCTCCACCAGGTTCAGTTTCCACACAAGCAAACCACCCTAGTACACAGACCCATCTTTGGTAGCACTAGATGGCACCACCTCCTTCACTCACGTTCCCACCTTCAGGCTTGAGCAATCTAGGTACCAACATCCTCCAATTGTCCCCCTCATGATGGGTGAACAGCCCGGAGTCTTCCACGCACCATGCTCACTGGGTCTGTTTCAACCCGGCCAGCAAGGTTTGTAACAAAACAACATACACAAGAAGTCAAATCCCAAGCATAAATCCAGATTACATGGACCATTAGCTTCCATGTGTAGTCCCCCCCTCTAAGCCAAGGACTCCATCTAACTATGAGTCCAAAGGTCTTGTCGAAGAATACTCCTCTGTGTTAGTAATATTAGCCAAGTACCTCCAGAATGTATGAGAAAGTAGCATGCCAACTAAAAGGGAATAATGGGCTGTCAGCCACATTTTATAGTAACATGGGAGTCAAACAAGGCTGCCCATTATCCCCAACATTGTTTGGTCTATGCATAGACAAGCTGGAAGAGTTAATTCATATGATGCTACAGGGAGAGCAGCCAACGAGTTCCCAAATATGTGGATATACCATTCTACTATTGCTTTATGCAGATGATGTGGTCTTCTTCTCTTACACAGCAGAGAATATGCAGCTGATGATGCACACCTTCCATAAATTTTGCATGGAGAGTGGTCTAATAGTTAATGTCAATAAGACCAAAATGATGGTAATAAAGACAATACAGCCAGCCAACATCCCAAGCATTATGTATGATAAGAGGGAAATCGAGAGGGTGCAAACTTTCAAATACTTGGGGATAGACGTACCATCTAACCATAGATGGGGAGATTGTGTTCAGAGGAGGATTGATGCAAGATGGGTTAAGTACTACCGCTTTGAAAATGATTGCAGAAACAATGACACCACGAGATGGGATATTAGGCGTGTGCTATTTGATGCGTATGTCATTCAAACAGTGCTTTACGGTGTGGAGGTATGGGGAGGCAGCATTTCAGCATCAAAATGGAATGACATTGAGAAATTGCAGAAGTCATTTCTCAAAAGGCATTTAGGAATTAAGTCCACCACACCATACTCAATCATGCTTCTTGAAACTGGTTGCAGACCCATTGAGCTGAGAGCACTGGAGAGCGTCTTCAAATATATAAAGAGGATTCAAGACATGCAAGCACATAGGCTACCAAAGAGAGCATGGGAGGCAAGCAAGAGACCTCAAAAAACAAACAAGAGCAAGATGCTGTCATCTGGATGGGGGTATGACATTAAAGGCTGGTTCCAAAGATGGGAAGTTGCTTCTTACCTAGATGCAATGCCAAGGGAAGAGGAGAAAAGGACATTTTCTACAGCCCTTTTAGAAGCACTACACAATAAATGGCAATCAACGAAGAAAAGGACCAAATATGAATATTATTGTGAGAATATCAACCCCAACTATCGGACCACATACTCTCAGAAAGAGAACAAAGCACACAAATATATATGCACACCTATTTGTCTCAGGGCAAGAAGAAGCATCGCAATCATCCGAACTCGATCACACTCCCTAGAAGTGGAGAAAAAAGCATGGGAAGGAGTATCAAGGGAACAAAGACTCTGCCAGCTATGCAACTTAGATGAAGTGGAAAATGAGGCACATGTTCTTTTGACGTGTCCGCGATATGAGCATCTAAGAGAAGATTTCAGCAATGTCACGCAGCATCACAACAGTTTGGAGAGCTTGCTTTCCCATCCTCACCTCGCAGCCTTGGGCAATTACATTACCAAGGTCCTTGCATACCATGACCAATGTATTACACAGGTAGCAACATGCTAGCTGTCCACTCCACCCTTATTCAAAGAAGGAGACTTTTTGTAACATTCCATTGGGTCCCATGGGTCGATTTCAGGCCCCCAGAGGACGATAATAATAGTTTCTTTCTTTCTTTCTTTCTTTCTCTCTCTCTCTCTCTCTCCCTTTCCTCTCTTCTCTGTCTTTCTCCCTTTCCTCTCTTCTCTCTCTCTCTCTCTCTCTCTCTCTCTCTCCCCCCTGCTGCATAGTGCCCAGGTTTTCCCAAGCTTTGAATCAAGGTTGTCCTTTAGCAAGGTCCTTCCCTTCAAGCTCCACTTCTTGTGAACTTCCAATCAGGGCTTTGATACCATGTTAGAAATAACTATGAATGAATTCACATAGAAATGTTTATCTATGGAATCCAAAACTTCTTTACTTAGTGTATTCAACATACATATGTGCAAGCTAGTAAATAGACAATGCTCCAACAGAGGTATAGAACCAACAAAATACAAAAGGAGTCGAGAGTCCCCTCAAATTATAGTCCTCTATCCTTACCTAAGCCTGCCTGCTCCTTGCCAAGCTTCAGTAGACTTTGTCTTTGTGCCTTGATCCCTGCACCTTGCTGTCCTGAATGAAAGCCTAGGTGTGTAGCCCCTTCCAAGCTATGTCTGCAGCTCCACAACCCCTCTTTGTCCTCCTGGCTGTAGGCCCAAAGACTGCTGGTCTGCGCTCCAGTCTGCTCCTGATCTGCTGCTCTAGTGGATGCCTTATGAGCCCAAATGGCTCTCCTTTTATAGGAGCTGGAAGCCTCCAAACTAGCCGACCTAGTAGGCCGCAAATCAGCCGACCCAGCCCTGTCCAACCCATTGGGGCCCAATCCCCCATGGTCTGTATAAACCGACCTGGTTGGCCAGCCAACGAGCCCTAACCAGCCGACCTGGTAGGGCTTCATGTAGATCACTAGGGCCTGCATATTGCAGCCCTTTTTCCACTCCTTCCTAGCTCAGATCTGCTGCGCAAATAACAGCAGCCTCTTTGCCTCTCTCCAGGGCATGTTCGAGCTGTAGATTTGGTCCATGCGCATCTCCTAACAGTTGCCTCCATAGCTCTGCTGCTCCGCCTCTGTCCAAGACACTCCTGGCCCTTGAAAACTTGCTGCAGGTCCGTACCAGCTACAGGGTGCCATGTGTTATTGCGGCATTTCCCTGCAGGTCCCCAGGGCAGGCTGGAAATGGTCTGTAGACAGAGTAGCATAGAACTCATACCAACTTATCACCCCCCAAAACATGACTATTGGGATCTGCATCTCTTGAAGTCTCAAGGGACTATGTTAAAGGCCTTTCGAAAGTCTACAAAGCAAGCGTAACTTTCTAGGATCTTATCTCGCCATCATCATTGATGGCTCGTAGAGTGAAGATGTTTTCTAGAGTATAGTGCTCTCTTTGGAACGTAGTCTGTCCTAAAGCTTGTTGCCCTTGTGCCTTCGTCATGTCGGTACGGATCTCTCTCTCTCTCTCTCTCTAGTATTGATCTGTAAATCTTTTGGTGTGTGACCAATCATGAGAGTGCGGTAGTTCCTACTGTCCCTTGCTTGGTGTATTGGCACTATAATGGTGGTAAACCAAGTAGGAGGGAAGCTATAAGCATACAACATTTGCGCTAAGATCAGGGCCAAGACCTCTTGTCCATGTGTAAAGTGCACAGTCTACAGCTACTCATGGTCCTGCGCACTCCGGCTATGGAGTCGACCGCACATTCAAGGTGGGATGTGGCGGGCTTGGGCAAGGACATATTAGGTGGTGTGCAAGCTGGGGATCATAGAGTGATGTTGCATGTGTGTGTTAGATGATTGGGTTTGTGATGGGGACATATGGTTTCCCCTCGGAGAGAAACCTCCATGCAATAGTGGAGTCTCCTCAGAAAGAGCAGATCACATCATTCAGCCTATGTGAGGGGAAACCTCACCCGTTACCTTGTGTAGGAGGCATGAGATTCGCTGCGCCTTGGATGTTGTCAAGTGTGCCAAAGTATGAGGCGAGATATCATCTCTTGGCACTTAGTATCAAACCATGGGTTCAGGGGCATCTTCCTAGCTGGGGGCATGTTGCGGATCGAGTCGTGGGGGATGGTTTGGCGGCGGCATCTTGAACCATTGCTACAAGAGTGTCTGAGGCATGGGCGAGGTTTGCATCATCTCCAAGAAATGTTGGTAACTCATGAGACAAATAGATCATATCAAGGCTAAACGTAATGAAGAAACCCCGCTTTGTCCTTCATTGTAGTCGTTATATCTTCAGAATTTCGGCTTTGAGTATGTGGAGGATCCTTGATTGTAGAATCACAATCCAAAGTGGGGAGCTTCATAGCCCATTTTCTTTTTAGTTCTTAGATTTGTTCTATTTTTGGAGTTCATGTACTCTCAGGTACTTATTCAGTTTAGTTCTGCTATATGTGCGTGTGTGCGTGCGCGCGTAAGTATAAATGTAATTTTGTTTTTTATATATTTTTTTCCCATTCGCTTATTTTATGCTTTATTATTATTCTAAATTTGAAATAAACAAATAAAAAACCAATTAATTACAAACAAAAAACTCAGTACGAAGGCTTTGTATAAATGGATGCTCAAGTATGTGTGGGTGTGTGGATTTGTATGTGTGAGAGCATATTTTTATACTATGGTCTACACCCACTGTTGGGCGCTGATGACGTCAGTGGGGATGTCATAGTAGCTAGTCCCTACTATGCATGATGGAGTTTATGGTTTTCAACCTTGTGAGTGACTATCATGAGATTGAAACTGCACTATGTTGTGTTTTTAGAGGATGAGTTTGGGAATGTTCCTGGATTCATCTAGGTATATATTTCCTTGCTCTTGCCTTGGTTTTTAATTTGTTGTCTTATAAGTTATATGTATGTATGTTGTTTCTTTTTGCTTCTTTTACAATTTAAAACTTTGTAGGGTTAGGTTTGGTTGTGATGGATAACAAACGCAGCAACCGGAGCGGTTTGACAGTGGACAGCACCGCGGCCCAGAAGAAAGGGCCAACCCAAAGCCCATGCCGCTCACCACATCCTTGACCTCTACGGTTACCACCACTATTTCACCACCATCATCTGCCTCATCATCTATGCCACCTCTCTCCTCCCCCTCTCTTGCATCATCATCACAGGTCTCCTCTCCAGTAGCCTCACCACTGGCTCCACCAGCCATGGCTCCACAATACTTTCCCCTCGTATCACCTCTACCTTTGAGTCAGCCACCCTTCATCACCTCGTCCGGCCTCACTACTCCTACATATCACTTCCCCACCCAGATCATGCTGTCCCCATCCTCAATACAACCTCAGCAGCCCACCTTCATTCCAACCCCTCTCGAGATCCAGTTCCCACGTGGACCAGGACATATTAGGCCCTCGCCAGATGCTTGGGACTCCCTATTGGCTGAGATACACAGCATCCGGGCCCGTCAGGCAGAGCTGACACATTACACCTAGGAGCAGGCCCGCATTATCCATGAGCAGGGCACCCTTATCCAGGGACTCTGACACGACATCACACAGCTTTGAGAGGAGCTCGGGACCCTCAGAGCAGTGCTTGGAGGGACCCCAGTCACAGAGATGGAGGCACAGATAGCCACGATACAATCGGCTATAGCAGAGACGACTAGATGGGTGGACATGGCGAAACGGGAGCCCGCAATGGCAACCGTTTCAGCCGCCATATAGGAGCAACAGCAGAGGGCTTCGAAGGCCCTCAAAATCGGGATACGAGGGATCACGCGAGATAGCACCAGTACCACTACGACGCCCATGGAGGAGGCGATCACCTTTGTGACCACCACCATGGGGTCCTTGACCATGGCATAGAGGGAGCATGGCGTGTTGGGAGAGATCCCAACCGAGAGCAGCCCCTAGCAACACTCCGACGTCGAGCCTCTCTACGAGAGCATCCCACCCTGTCCATGGACGAGGATTTGACACCACTACAGATTGAGGAGCGACGAGTTCTTCTGCAGCAGCGGGATGTTGCCTGCAAGGAGGGGAAATGGGTCGTGGTCCGAGATGGTAGGTTGTTGACTGGCACCCGTCAAGCTCCCACCCGTACTCCCTAGGGGGGACGGGGCCTATGAGACTCAGGTTTTCGAGACCCTAGACTGCACCATTTGGAACTGTAATGGTATCTTATGGTCAGACCCAGGGAACTTCTCGGAGTCTTATACAGGACGAGGCATAGTCTTTTATACGGAGACTCACCGCTCTTTGTGTCGCGAATGGCCTCTACAACCCTCTCTCAGTAATCTAGACTGCTTGCATATTAGCTAGCTCCTCCTTCTCCACTCCACTACGTCTTGGAGCTAACTCAAATGCATAGAAATCTATGACTCGCTGCTGTGTTTGGTCAGTTGCTGTATCCTTTGATCTGGTCGCCTCTTGCTGCTCTTTGATCTGTCGTAGCCGGGTCTTCTTGTTGGTGCATGTCAAGCAGGTGGAGTCCAAGACTTGGTCATGGAAGTGGATCAATTGCGATAGTGGACCGACGCCACTCCCATACTGAAAGAGACAGTGGTATTGCCCCTAGATCTCATAGTAGGATGGGCAGGCGCAGAGAAAGTGCTCCTTTGTCTCAATCACTTCTAGTGTGCATAGCGTGTAGATCTACTGCTCTTTGGGTATATGTGCTGCTCTTCCTATCTCAATCCTTAGCTGATGGGATGAAACCCGCATCTGTCCAATGATGAGCCGTAGTGCATGTGAGACTCCTTTGTCCTCGAGATACTGGGGTCTCCTCGGAGATGCTCAGGAAATGGTCATGGTAGAATTGGGTCTTGGTGGGGCGCACTTGATCTCCCCCCAAGTCCGAGACGTGTGGAGATGGAGGAGATCTAACCGTAGGCTACGGTTAATCTCATCTCGCTGGATCGACTCAGGGGGTGCATCCATGTTGTACTGAAAGGGAGGGAGCTAAAAGCCTCTCCGAGTCGTCCTTGACCCCATAGTCACCTCTAGCCGCTCAAATCTCCTCTGGAGTCAAGCTTTGAAGTAAGGCTTTCACCCCTTCATTATAGCAAGTATGCACTGCGTGAGTCAATCCCTAGAGATGAGATTAACCGTATCATAAGGTTAGATCTCCTCCAGCTCCATACATCTCAGACTTGGGGGGGAGACCAAAAGTTGCTAACCAAGATCTAGTTCGATCGCGACCACTTCCTGAGAGTATCGGAGGAGGGATTCATCATTAGACCCAAACAAAGGAGTCTCACATGCACTGAGGATTGCCACTGGACAGATCCCCATTAGCTGAGGATTGAGGCAGGGAGAAAGAAAGAAAGAAAGAAAGTTTATTAAAGTCTTCAGAAGACCGATGGGTCTATGAGATTGTGAAAATCCTGATACAACAAGCTGTGGTAGTGGAGCTACTAAACGAGCATCCATACCAATGCAAAATGCAAAAATGCAGAATGGCAATACTAAGTCCTAAGTATAACATAGTCATGTCGATGGTCGACTATATATCAATCTCAGCATCGTCATCAATATTATCATCATCATCATCGGCAGCAGCAAGATATCAGGATGGATGAGGCAGTGGAGGCATGAAGTCGACAATAAAGTGTTGTCGGCCACTCAGAGTTGTGGTCCTGGCATGTCTCCTGGTCGTAGCTTTACGTTTGACCAGGGCTACTATGACCCCCGTCGGTCAGGCTCCGACTCTAAACAAGGAGGGGATGTCCCCAAGTGTGATTTGTGTGTCGACCCTCTGTCTGAGCTGTCGGGTCACAGGCTATGGGTCACGGCCATCTCGAGGCCTGGTCTCGTGGGGGTCCATGTGATCTAGTTGAAAGAACTCCGTGATAGAGCTCTGAGATGGATCAGTCGAAGAAGAAGTCTGCTCCTGTCTCCGTGCTCAGAGTATCCTCCCGCGGTGTGTAAGTGTCTCATGAATGAAACCTGCCAAACACCGTTGGTCTGGGTAGGAGAGGAAATGGGCCAAAATTCCATAACTATCCCTGAAGAGGCAGAGGAAACGCCCTCGGATCTCATAGTACACGGGACACTTGAAGATGAAATGCTCCTTTGTCTCAACCTCCTGCATGTCACACAGTGTGCATATGCGCCTCTCCCTGGGTAGTCGCTCCGCTCTGCCACTGTCGATGCGAAGTTTGTGTGAAGAGACCCGGAACTGCCCAAGCGAGATCCTCAGCGAGTGGGGTAGGTGAATCTGCGTGTATCCTGGTGGGTCAATGAAACCCTTTGCTGTGATATGTAAGAAGTGATCTCTGCAGAAGCTAAGCTTCACTGGGAGTTCACTCGGTCTCGACTAGGTCCGAAATGTGTGTAGCTGTAGTAGATCCTCACTGATAACTTGGTCGACCTCGTGTGATAGGAGGGGAGAAAATAGAGCATCCATGCTGTACTGGAAGGGAGGTAGTCTATCCATGTGGAGCCCCAGTCGCTCAAACCATCTCTCTATACGTGCATACCAGCACCTCTGGTCTCCTCCTACTGCAAGTGCCATAGAAGAGGATAGAGCTATCCATGGTAGCCTGCTACGCCCCGAGTTATAATCCCCATATTCCCTAACTCGGTACAGATACGTGATGAATCAAAATGCAGCATGTAGGTGTAAAGGGGGTGACCCAAACTTAGCCTGAATGATCTGGTGAGGAACGGATGACTTACCACGAATCATCCGTGATAACATGAGAACCTGTAGCCGCTCCACATAGGCCCACTCTGTATCTGATAAGTCTGACCTCCAACAAGGGCTGCTGTACATCCCTGCTGGGCGAACCAAGGAGTCAAAAAGCAACCCCTTGGTGCGTGGATCCTAAAAGTGCGAGCGGAAGCACTGCCTCTCTAGTTTGGCCAATGAAGCATACCCTCTACTCAAGTGTGCCTGCATCGCGGGTCTCATAGTGAAGCTGGGTCCGGAGAAGATAACCCCAAGATAAGTGTATGATGAAACTATCTCAACAGATGACCCCTCAAATGTGAAGTGCTCTTGATGCATGATGGCTCGAGATGTATTGAAGATCATGACCTTGGTTTTACCCAGGTTGACCTTCAAATCATGAGACTCACAAAAGGACTGTAGTGCGTCTAGGTGTCTCTGAAGCCCCTTTGCTGAGAGCCACGTCATCTGTGTAGAGCAATATCTGGATCAGCGTGCCCGCAAGAGAGCAACCTACACCCCCCTATGTCTGCATCACTGTCTCAAGTTCGTCAATGTAGAGGCCAAACAAGGTAGGCGACAAAGGACACTCTTGTTTGACCCCGATGGTGCTCATGATCTGGTCTGTCCACCCAGATCCTGCTTGAACTCTGCCTGAAACTCTCTTGTAATGACAACCCAAATGATCTCCTGGTCATAACCCAAGTCCTGTAGGCGCCGTATGAGGCGGGCTCTCGAAAGCCTGTCAAATGCCTTGCGGAAATCCACAAAGCAACAATAGGCAGGAGCTAATCTTGTAAGTAGAGCTGGGGGGGTGGTTGAGATAGAGGAGCATTTTCTATGTGCATGCCTAGCCTACAATGAGATCCGAGGACGATACTACTGGGGGTCAGCCTGAACTTAGGGTTTGACAGACAAACTGGAGGTTGCTGCGAGTTGTTTGGTGGCAGGGGCTAATCTTGTAAGTAGAGTTGGGGCTAGGACTCGAGTGGACGAGACGGCGGGCTGGAGCTACTGGCGTGGCCACAACCTGCAGACGATGGTGCTGTGACGCTATTGCTACTGGGAGTGAGTCAATATATGATAGACTCCTTATATTAATAATTATGTATACAACATTTTATATACTTTATATATTATGTATTTTTAATGTATAATTAGAGCACGTTTCTAGGTGACATTTTTAGACGAGGCGAAATGCTTCTAGTAACATTGTGCCTATCTTGTCCAACAATCATAGCTGCTAGCCAAAACGAAAATGGCAGAAATGCGAGAAACGGAGTTTTCGGCCCAAGCCGAAACGGGGAAACGAGAAACGGCAATATAGTACAATTTATGTGAAAAATTAAAATTTCATACATAATACAATTATAAATATAGTGCAGTGTGCTTAAAGTGACAAATTAGGCTACTTAGCATCTGCTAGTGCTGAAGGTATTGTTGCAGCCCCTCCTCACACTCCTCATTTTCATATTGATCTTCAGCACGCCATAGAGGATGCAATACGTGTGCCACCGCATGGATTGGGCGGTGGAACCGATTCCAGCTCTAATTCGACACTCCACGGATGTTTTGGATCCTAAATCACAGACAACATACTTTGGATCCTAAATCACACACAACATACAAAATTCATACATAAACTAAAAATTGCAGCAATGAGCTTCAGCCTTTAAGAGTAATTTAGTAATTGTAGTCTTACTTGTCACGTGATAGGGAAGTGTTTCTGTTGAGGGCCTTTCCAATCTTGTCCATAAACTCGTACAAGAGCCCTAATGTGCTTCCCTCCATGTCCGTGATACGAAGCATTGTGTAAATAGGATTAACAGCTTTGACTAATGCCTCTGCCTCATGTCACCAAGCTTCATCCATGATCATGCATGCAAACTTGATAGACTTTGCATGGCCTTTGTCATCCCATTCATTCCACTCCCAAGACACAACCGTGCGTAGCAAGCCCTGGCGCACTGGCATGAGCCTCTCCACCACTATGAACATGTAAGCAAACCTCGTGGTTGAAGGTTTCAATAGCTCAAGGTCACTGTAGGCCCGATAGATGTTGAGGATTTTGGGTCTCTTCGCCACAAACTTCAGGATACTGCGGGTAGTGGAGAATATAGCACTAATCCAAGCTATCTTTCCTAGGTCCTCAATCAAAAGATCAAGGCAATGTGAGGCACATGGTGTCCACACAATCTTTGGGAACTCATCGTGCAACATCTCACCCATAGCCACACAATTACTGCCATTATCTGTCACTACTTGCACCACATTGTCCACACATGGCTGCACGCATGTGGTTCCAAATGTACCATCCTGTAATCACTGTTCTTGCGGCAGAGGCATCTATGGCTCTCAAGAACATCATCCCCTTGCAAGAAGACACCAGAATGTTGTATACACTGCTCTTGCGTACATCTGACCATCCATCACGTAAGAGTGTGCACCCATACTTTAGCCAAGCCTCTTTCAAGGGCTGCATTTATGCTTCCACATGTGTCCTCTCTCTTCTTAGCTCTCGTGTCCTCAAGGCTTCACCTATAGGCCCTTCCCATTCATACCCAATGTGACTGAGAGCTCTCATGGCCTTCTTCCATCGCAAAGTCTTCGCCGCATGAAAGGGTATTGCACATTGTATAAAGAGCTTCGTGAGCTCACTAGTGGCCTCCTTGGCTGCCCGCTTTTGCATACGCGCTTGAATGCTAGACCCTTATAATGAGCCTCTTTTTCCCACACTAGCATCCACACTACCTGCTCTATGTGGCAAGGGTGTCCTCCTAGCATTAGGACCCATGCTCCATGTTGCAGATGCCCCTTTGAACCCAATGTGCCAGCAGAAGCATCAAGAAATGGCTCTGTGGCCTTGGTCTCTTCTTCATCTTGATTTGTTGCAGACGCAGCCATGCGCTTACGCTTCCATTCTTGAAGGCCATTCAGCACATCAACAGGCACAAACTTACAAATATCTGTATCCTTGTTGGGAACACCCGCCAGATGGTCTTTCAATCGTGTGACGGACCCCATTTTGCTGAGACCACAGTAGTTGCGTTTCCACTTCTTGGAGCCACCACCTCCCACATAACTATCAATGTAGGTGGCTTGTCTCCAATATGCATCTTTCGGCATTGTGGAGAGGAGTAGGTAATAGGGACTTGGGAAAGGAGGAGGAGGAGGAAGAGGCGGGAGAGTATGGGGAGTAGGAGGACTCCTCAAGGAAGGGGTAGAGGAGAAGGAGAGAGAGAGTAGAGGAGAGTACGAGAGGGTAGAGGAGGACTCCTTAAGAAGATCGGAGGGAGGAGTAGGAGTAGGAGGAGGAGGAGAGTGAAGAGGATAGAGGAGAGTAGAGGGTAGTGGAGAGGGTAGAAGAGAGTGGAGGGTGGAGGAGAGGTATGAGAGTGGAGGGTAGAGAAGAGTCAAGGGTAGAGGAGAGTAGGAAAGTAGGATAGAGGAGGGTAGAGGAGAGTGGAGGCTGCAGCAGGCAGGTAGACGGGTAGAGCAGCACGTGGGAGCGACGAACAGGGGCAGCAGGCGCAAAACGACGCCTAAAACCTGCAGTTAGAGTTCACCAAAAAAACAGGGAAACAGAAACGGCGTTTCCTGTTTTTGTTTCCCTCAACGTTTCTGTTTCCGTTTCCATTTCCATTTCTGACGGCCAAAACGCCATTTTGTGCAACTATGCCAACAATATACATGCTGTATCAATTGCTGTAGACTTTTCCTCTTCTGCCAGGTGCCCTTCTTGTAGACTTCAGTGTGCACTCTTCTCATCTCATTCTCTCGCACCTTCTCGAACAGCATGCTGCACCAATTGCTGTACATGCTTCCCCTTTTGTCACACGCCCACCTTGTAGACTTCAGTAGCTACTGAGATGAGTCCCTTGCTCACCCTCACCCTCACCCTCACCCTCCTTACATCACAATGGACTCTTCTACGTGTATAGATCTGCCTGCTCCTGGAGGGCCAAAACCTGGCAGAATGAACTGTCTAATGTCCCCTAAAGGGCCCTTCTATATATGCCTGGAGAATCCTGGATCCAAATCCAGACTGGCCAATCCTCCAGTCTGCCAGCCAATCAGATCTGGCCCTCTTTCCTGACTCAACCACAGACTGCCAACTGCAGTCTGTGGGACTCCCGATTAGGGCCGCATATGCTGCCTAGTAATAGGCCCCCTATGCAGGCGCCTTATGATGGGTTTTTCCCAGCCCTTCTGCCCATCACATGGGCCTATGGCTGGGCATATTTCAGTCCCACAGACAGCCCTAATCGTAGGCATACTGTCAGCTCAGCCTACATGGCTGCCCTAAATCTATTCCAAGGAGGAGCATGCTGCCCATGTTGCAGCCAAAATCTCTCCATCCCATGCTATATGTCATCCTTCCCCCATGTCCTCCTCATTTGGGGGCTCACAAGTGGGGAGGTGACCAGTCTACTCAACATGTTATACTGTACCTGTAAGACCTTAGTTTGCAAGTTTTTATTTCAAATTTTCGAAGCCTGTGGTTGTGTTTCGAGTATAGTTTCTTTGTTATGATTCCTAATGCTGGACTTACTGTATTGACGCTACCCTGTACCATGAGTGCTGGACTTCCAGTATTAAGGCCACCATAAACCATGGGTGTTTTTCAAGTCTAGTTATGAATTAATTTTTGAATCATTTGATACTTATATATCTGATCTGTCATTAGGGTTTGTAGGTTTGATGGACAAAACCATTTTGCTTACAGTTGTTAAATTTTACAGTGGCATAAGTGACACAGAGAAACCTTACCTGCGAAGCAAACTTCTTGAACTTGTAAGAGAAGAACACAATCAGGTGATACTCACGCGTTTTTATGTTTCTGTTTCATGTCCACCCCTTTTCTTTGTGCGTTGATTAAAAATAATGGTTTTTCAAAATAGTGTCTTCGTGTGGTTGATGGGATGGGTTGATGGTTTTTCTTTTTCTGCTGTTCTTGCATCTGTTTGACATACAAGGCCTTAAGTTGAAGGTAATAGCTAAAGTTTGATGCTACCCATTGTTTTGTTGCTATTGCTAAGTATAAGTTTTGATTAAGCATGTACAACTCTCATTGGCCATTTTTGTTTGCTATCTTACGAAGAAGAATTTTAAATATGATCAAATATAAGGTGTCTACATCTGACATACAAATCTCCTCTTCACTGGATAGGAGTTCTAGCAGAATAAAAGTACTTTTTGTTGCCAATGCCTTTTTTTTGTTCTTATGATATTTCAATGCAGGTCTTGTGTGCAACCTTTTTCTTATTAAGTTCTAAACCCTTGATGGCTTCCTATATTTAATTTTTCTTTGACTGTGATACTTCCCCAGGTTGCTGGGCAGCTGGCCTTAATTATATCCAAAATTGCACGCTTTGATTATCCGAAGGAATGGTACAAGGACCTATTTCATGTGTAACTTCTTGTTTGGGATTTGAAGGTTTGAACGTTAGCTTGTTTTTCTAAATTTATCCAAAGGGATGTGGTCAGTCTTCTGTTTTCTTCCCATCTGTAAGTGTTTTCATGCTTACTCCATGGCAGTTTCAAAAGGCTAAATGCATACATTACTGTTCATGATATTTTTGATTTTGTCATCGGCTGTTAAAATTCTGATTATAAAATCAAATTTAGTTATTCTCTCTTGTGAAGCTGTCATGATTGGGTCTGGATGATAAAATACTAATGATTTTCTCTCTCAGGCCTGGTCTTTTTCCATCTCTGATACAAAAGCTTCAATCTCCCGATGTTTTTATCACTCAAAGGGTCTATATGGTTTTGAATCAAATTTTAAAAGAGCTATCGAGCAAAAGATTGGCAGCTGATCAGAGGAATTTTATAGAGGTATCGTGTTTGTGCAACCTGAGATTTTGTACTACATGAAATCCAGACATTGCATTCTCTTTGTTCAAAAGGAACTATTGAGAGTTTCTAAGATTTATGCCGTAGATGTTTGTCACCTCTCAGAACAAAACAAAAATTGTCATGATTTCACAAGAACCAAATTGTAAATCTAGTCTCTGACCAGCACCATTGAATGGGTTTAGTCCAGACTCCAGTGAGACTTATGGTGAAGTAGAAAACTAGATCAGAGAAATATTGAACCCTTAAACATTGTTCAATGTTCAAAGTTCAAAGTTACTTTAATTTTGGTAGAGTGGTTGAAAAACCTTAGTCTTCTTTTTAACGTTGTCATATATGACATGTGCTACATGACACATGGCAGGCTGACATATGGTACTAATGACACCTGGTAGCATAGGACACATGGCATCATACATGTGGCAGCCATATAACGTGGCAAGGTACATGTGGCAGCCTGCCATATAGTAGACACATAGCACCAACTTATGAATGGGTCATCCATTCAGCCCACTAATTTCATGGGAGATCTCCACGACTCCCCAATAAGAAAGGAGCACAGCTACCAGGGATCACTTTCCCCCCTTCTAGAACGTTGGGAACATTTTTCCCATTCGTGAAGATAACCGAGAATGCCTGGAATACTCCTGAAACGTTTATCAGGCCCAAAATTGTAGGGAACGTTGTTTTGGTGTTTCTGAAATGTGTTCGCTGGCATTCAGGCATGGTTAAACAAGCTGAAACAGTGCTGAATGGGCACTGTTTGTTGTGGCTTCTTCCACTTGCACCTTGCTCTTTGCCTTGCATTCGTCTCAGCCCTCCCTCAGCCCTCTCTCAGCGCACCCGTATTCTGCCCTCTCCTCTCAGTCCCCTCCTCTTCTATTACGAAAACTGAAATTATCCACGTCCACAAATTGATGAGCCTGTAAAATCATGATTCAAAATAACAAAGAAAACCATGAACAAAGGAAACAAAGGAGAGAGGAAAGAGAGCGATGTAGCATGGGGTACAATATTGTTAGAATTATTGGTATATTCTAAATAGGTTAGTCCAATCCCTAACTACGGTTAGTGGATAGGATAAGGGTTAAGACAAAACCCCTCACTCTTTCTTGTATTGTTCACTTCTTCTATTCAGTTGTTCAGCTCACTCTTGCTCTCACTCTTGCTTTCTACTCTCCCTTGTTCACATTTGGTATCAGAGCAGGTTCTCCCTGCTCGTGCTCCTGCTGCCCCATTGTCTAGCCTCCTGCCTTCAGCCTGCTCCAGCTCGTGCCCGCTATTCCGTATGCTCCGTACGACTGCACGGAGTTCGTACCCGCTTCTGTACCATTCCATCACGGTACAAGCTGTCGTGCAGGTTGCCGTACAAGTGCACACATTCCGTACTAGCTCCCGATGCATGCCGTCTGTACATCTATCGTTCCAACGTCGTATAGCCCAGCAGCAGACTTTTGCCACTTTTTTGCAGATAAACTTTGCAGATTTTTGGGCATTTGCAGAGCATTGTGGTGCATTTCTGCCCACAGTAATTGTCACTGTGGGCAGAAATTTTTGGCAGAGTTTGGTTGTGCATTTTACATCCCAGGAAGGGATTTTACTTGTCTAGTTTGCTGCGTTTTTCTGAGTTTTCTGGTAGAAAGGGCTCAAAACAACCCCAATGAGGTGTTTGGAGTCCTCACATAAGAGCATAAGTTGGATGGCACCAACTACTCCTTGTGGAGTTTTATGGTTCGCAACATCTTGGTTGGCGGTCATACACAGCTCATACATAGTGATGTCTGTGGTCCCATGAGGACACCTGCTTTTGGTGGTTATCTCTATTATGTTACATTCATAGATGACTACACCAATTATACTTGGGTCTATGGTCTGAAGAAAAAAACAGATGTGTTTATGCATTTCAAACACTTTGTGGCCATGGTTGAAAATGAGACAGGACTCAAGGTGCAGACGCTTCGCACTAATAGAGGGGGGGGAGTATATGTCTCATGAATTTGAGGCATTTTTGGAGAAGAAAGGTATCACACATCACCTTTCAGTGAGGCTTATACCTTAGCAAAATGGCAAAGCTGAGCATAAGAATCGCACTCTCATGGAGATGGATAGAAGAAGTTGCCTCACAGATTTTGGCTCGAAGGCCTCATGTGTGCCAATTATGTTTTGAATTGGGCTTCCACAAAGACTTTGAAGACAATCACTCCCTATGAGGCTTGGTATGGGAGAAAGCCTTTAGTGGATCACTTCAGAGTCTTTGGTTGTGCTGCATATGCCCACGTGCCTGTGGAGTTTCGACATAATTTGTCAGATAAGGCACTTAAGTGTATTTTTGTTGGGTATGGTGCACAAAGCGAAGGCTATCGTCTCTAAAATCCTGTTTCTCGCAAGATTTTTGTGAGTAGAGATGTTATATTTTCAGAGAATTCAGCACATACACATGCTGAATTTACTATTACAGTTTCTTCAGATTAGATTATGAGGAGACTTTTGCACCTTACAATCAATTGAACGAATCACATAATCAATCAATCCCAATATAACAAACACAACACCACCAACACTAGCGACATCAAATTTCGCATGGAATCACTTGAACATCTAGTATGGCAAAACACAAGTTAGTTAGGCGTCCCCAACTAAACCACGAAAGCATCCCCACTAGGAATCCCGCGACATCCGGTGCGTCCCCATGGAATACTTTGCCATAGTCAACATGATTGAAAATAAAATAATATCCATAGCAAGAAATTATTAGAAAAACAATTCCGTAACATCCCTCTTGCTGGGATTGCAACTGGCCTTAGTTGCGTGTTTCATACCTGAAAAAAGGAAGGTAACATGTGCAAATAATTCTCCTTATTCAGTGTGTGGAGTGGGGGACATTATACTCACATCCGCGGATGGCACAGATTTCAGAATTACAGATGTTCTTTATGTGCTAGGTATAAAGAAGAATTTGCTTTCAGTGTCCTCTCCCAATAGAGGATGATTTCCGGTTATATTCGATGATGCTAAGTGTGCAGTCCGAGACAAATAGAATGACTATGCTTTGATGTTGCCAGGCACTTTGTATCGGGGTCTTTTTCAGCTTGATATTTATGAGAAAAGATCTGATCTTGCACTTTCAGTGAGTAGTCCCACTACTGCGATGTAGAATGCGGAGTTATGGCATGCTAGATATGGTCACATGAGCTATGGCAGCTTGATGACACTTTAGAAGCATGCTATGGTTGATGCATTGCCTCCTTTGGAGTCACCTCCTCCTCATGCATGTGAGGGTTGCATCCTTGGCAAGATGCACAGATTTCCTTTTAAGAAGGATGGCGCAGTAAGAGCTACTCGTAAATTACAGCTCATACACAGTGATGTCTGCGGTCCCATGAGGACACCTGCTTTTGGTGGTTCTCTCTATTATGTTACATTCATAGATGACTTCACCAATTATACTTGGGTCGATGGTTTTAAGGAAAAATCAGAACTGTTTATGCATTTCAAACACTTTCTGGCTATGGTTGAGAATGAGACAGGACTCAAGGTACAGACACTTTGCATAGATAGAGGGGGGGAGTATATGTGTCATGAGTTTGAGGGATTTTTGAAGGAGAAAGGCATCACACATCAGCTTACAGTGAGGCTTACACCTCAGCAAAATGGCAAAGATGAGTGCAAGAATCACACTCTTATGGAGATGGATAGATGCATGCTCACTACTAAGAAGCTGCCTCATACATTTGGCTCGAAGGCCTCATGTGTGCAAATTATGTTTTGTATCGGGCTCCCACAAAGGCTTTGAAGACAATCACTCCCTAAGAGGCATGGCAAGGGAGAAAGCCTTCAATGGATCAGTTCAGAGTTTTTGGTTGTATTGCAAATGTCCACGTGCCTGTGTAGTTTCGACTAAAGTTGTCAGATAAGGCACTTAAATGCATTTTTGTCGGGTATAGTGCACAAAGCAAAGGCTATCGTCTCTAGAATCTTGCTTCTCGCAAGATTTTTGTGAGTAGAGATGTTATATTTTCAGAGAAATGAGCACATACAAATGCTGAATTTACTATTCTAGCTTCTTCAGATGATGTTTTTGAGGGGATGCTTCCTATAGCATTTGGTTCCCCAACTGAGGCTCATGCTGAAAATCAGAATTTACAGCAACCTCCTCTTGATCCACATGCCCTGATTCAGCCACATGCTGATTTTGTACCTCCACAGGGTGTGAATGAAGTTGTCAGGCAAGAGATTCAAGAACTACAGGCAGCCAAAATAGTTCTGAATTGGTTGCTACAGACTCTCAGGGAGAGTCGGTTTGAGGCACCTTTGCCTGGCAGGACTTGTAGTGGCAAGGGGGGATCGTTTCTGTTGAGACAGCTTATGCAGGTACTCTTCTTGATGAAGAAGAACCCGACTCTTTTGAAGAAGCCAATGATATTAGTGCATTGGATGCATGCCATATCAACCTGAAGAGCCACGTGGAGGAGTGGGCCTTTCAGTGTCACACAAAACATGATAGTGATTCAGATTGCCAAGAGCACGTGGGGACAAACCAATGCATGCCTTCAATATAAAGGTAAGTCTACATACTGGGCATCTGTGACAAATAAGGGTCTCCCGTCCATTTATCATCCTCGATTCGGAAGTGACCACTTTATTTCTCCGGGAAGTATCCTTCCTTGGTAGGCATCCATGGATAAACATGCACTAATTGATTCTCAGAAAAGAGAGGAGTTTTTTGCACGAGCTGTTGCTTATATTGGGCATCCTTGAAAATTACTTCATAGAATCCTCTGTCTACTTTATAACAGTCCTCAACAAAGCAACTCTTCAACAAGGATTTCAACCATTGTGCCACATCTCCTACATCAGGCTTTGAGCCAAGCTCATGACCGGTGCATACAGAAACCGTCTCCGGACAGAGACCCAAAACTCTGGGATAGGTTCTCATCACCCCAAGCTTGATTTACTTCCAGGAATCCTTCCTGCAATGTATCAAGAAATGGGTGCAGCTCCGGATTTGCACATGGCTCTGAATTTCTGCAACAACCTGACGGTGCTTGGAGTCGTTCCTCTTGTACTGAAGAGAATCCATTCGGGGTAACCAAGGGCTGAAGTAAGGGGAAAAGATGGGGCTGAATCGGGCAGGAAGATAAAAGCATTATAGAGGAGAGATATGAACAACGAAGGAGCAAGGAATGGAGAAAGAAAGAAAGAAAGAAAGTGTATTAAAGTCTTTGGAAGACTGATGGGTCTATGAGATTGTGAAAAGCCTGATACAATGAGCTGTGGTAGTGAAGCTACTAAATGAGCATCCACACCAATGTAGAATGCAAACAAATGCAAATGCCAAATAGCAGTAATAAATCCTAAGTACAACATAGTCATATCTTGACTCTATGTATCAATCTCAGCATCATTGTCGACATCATCATAACCATCATCATCATCAGCAGCAAGACCTCTGGATGGATGAGGCTGTGGAAGTCGAGGCATGAGGTCAGCAATAGAGTGTTGACTCCCTCCCAAGGGTGTAGTCCTGGTACGTCTGTTGGTCGCAGCTCTGCATCTAACCAGGGCCACTGTGACCCTTGTCGGTTGGGCTCCGACCCTAAACAAGGAGGGGATGTCCCCAAGTATGATCTGTGAGTCAACCCTCTGTCTGAGTTGTTGGGTCAGAGGGTTTGGGTCATGGTCATGTCGAGGTCTCGCCTCATGGGGGTCTATGTGATCTAGCTGAAAGAACCCCGTGATAGAGCTCTGAGAGGTATCAGTCGAGAAAGAAGTTTGCTCCTGTCTCCGTGCTCGGAGTATCCTATCTCGGTGTCTGAGCATCTCATGAATGAAACCAGCCAAACATCGCTGGTCTAGGTAGGAGAGGAAACGGGCCAAAATCCCATCATTGTCTCTAAAGAGGCAGTAGAAATGCCCTTGCATCTCATAGTAAACATGACACTTGAAGATGAAATGCTCCTCTGTCTCAACCTCCTGCATGTCACACAGTGTGCATATGCCCTCTCCCTGGGTAACCGCTCTGCTCTGCCGCTCTTGATACGAAGTTTGTGTGAGGAGACCCGGAACTGCCCAAGAGAGATCCTCAGCGAGTGGGGTAGATCCTCACGGATAACTTGGTTGACCTCGTGTGATAGGAGGGGAGAGAAAGGGGCATCCATGCTGTACTGGAAAGGAGGTAGTCTGTCCATGTGGAGCCCTAGCCTTGCAAACCATCTCTCTGTGCGTGCATATCAGCACTTCTGGTCTCCCCCTGCTGCAAGTGCCATAGAAGAGGACAATGCTAGCCATGGTATCCTGCTACGCCTGGATGTGTAGTCCCCAGACTCCTTGACTCGGTACAAATACGTAATGACCTAAAATGCGGCATCTAGCTGTAATGGGGGTGATCCAAACTTCGCCTGAATGATTTGGTGAGGGACGGTTGGCTTACCACGGATCATCCGTGATAGCATGAGAATCTGTAGCCGCTCCACCTTGGCCCACTCTATATCCGACAAGTCTGGCCCCCAACATGGATTGCCATACATCCCTGTTGGGCGAAAAAGCAAGGAGTCAAAAAGCAATCCTTTGGTCTGTGGATCCTGAAAGTGAGAGCGGAAGCACTGTCTCTCTAGTCTAGCCAATCAAGCATATCCTCTGCTCAGGCGTGCATGCATCGTGGGTCTCATGGTAAAGATGGGTCCGGAGAAGACGACCCCAAGATAAGTATATGATGAAACTACCTCAACAGGGGACCCATCAAATGCGAAATGCTCATCACGCATGACAACTCGAGATGTATTGAAGATCATAACCTTGGTTTTACCCAAGTTGACCTTCAAATCATGAGACTCATGAAAGGATTGTAGTGCATCAAGGTGTCTCTGGAGCTCCTCTGCTTAGGAGGACAAGAGAGCCACGTCATCTACGTAAAGGAAAATCCGGATCAGCGTGCCCGCGAGAGTGCAACCTACTTCACCCTATGCCTGCATCATTGTCTCGAGCTCGTTGATGTAGAGGCCAAACAAGGTAGGTGATAATGGGCACCCTTGTTTGACCCTGATAGTGCTCATGATCTCCTCTGTCCATCCCGACCTTGTCCGGACTCTGCCTAAAACTCGCTTAGAGAGTGCCATGACAGCCCAAATGATCTCCTGGTCGTAACCCAAATCCTGAAGGCGTCGTATGAGGCGGGCTCTCAAAACGGTGTCAATTGCCTTGTGAAAATCCACAAAGCAACTGTAAACCCTCTGCTTCTGTGCCCTTGCCTCCTTGATGATACATCTGAGTGTGAGAATATGGTCCATGGTCCCATGATCCCACTTGAAACCGGCCTGTCCCGCTGCTCTGAGTCCTCGACACTCCGCAAATGTGCTGATCTCAGAATCAAGTATTGATTTATAGATCTTGGACATGACATGTCCAATCATAATGGTCTTGTAGTTCTCCGGGTTCATGGGATCCCCCACCTTGTGGATGGGTGAGATAGTGTTGATGGTCAAGGTGCGCAAGCAAACGGCTTCATTAAATAGCTTGGCTAAGATCGGGGCTAGGAGGTTAATCCCATATGCAATGAATTGAGTGCATAGTCCCTCATGAAACTTTGCTCGGCCATTATGAAGTTTCATTACGGCATCTTTTACCCCCCCCTTAGTGAAGAGGGTGCAGGATGTGGGGCGAGGTATATGTGATAGGTTAGGGGATGGCTGATTTGGGATATCATAGAGCGTGCGTGCATAATCAGACCATACCTGAGTGTCAGTGAGTGGTGGGGGGGACCGTTCCTTGAGAAATCTTCGCCAAAAGTCCTTAGAGTTATTACTGAACAGAATGTTTAGTAGTTCCTCCTCGTTCTGGCACACGAAGTCAAGTTTCTTTGTGCGCACCATACGACGATACTTGCGGAGCGTCTTTGGTTCGCTCAGAAGGTTGTTTTTTGTTTTGAATTTGAGCTGACGGCATAAAGCCTTATTCTCATCATTGGACCAACTATTACAGGGTACGGTCCCAGGTGGTGGTGGGCGGGTGTGTTAGAATTATTATTATAATTTAGCAGTGACCAATGTAATGTAATAAGTAGGTTAGGGGCACTTTTCCCTCATTTAGAGGTTTTTGCCCCTAACCACAGTTAGTCCACTAACTACGGTTAGTGAAGGATAAGGTTTTGTCACTTAGACAAAACCCATCCCACTCCTTGTATTAGTCACTTCTTCTATTGCAAGCACTACGTTCAGCTCTCTTGCTTCCTGCTCTCTCACTCTCTAATTTCTATCATTTGGTATCAGAGCAGACATTGCTTCCCGGACCTACACCTTGCTCCTAGCTTCCTTGCCTGCAAACTTCCAAACTGCTCTTTTACCTGCAAAATTGCAACCCAAATGCAAAAGCCCCAATTTCTTGTGGGAAATTGCATACAAAAGAGGGCAAATGGTCTGAAAGCCCCAAATGTTGCACAAATTACACTCTGCCTTGAAGAGCCCCAAATTTCACTGCAAAATTGCAATGTGATTGCAAAAGCCCCAAATTTTGGACAACCTGCAACCCAAATGCAATGTCTGTCCACAAATATGGAATGCCCCAAATTCTTGCAAGATCTTAGCCAAACAATGGCTGTCTGCAAACAATGCCTGCCAAAAAACAAAATTGGAAGAGTACCTGCAAGGATAGAGCTTGCACAGAAGGTACACGCTATGCATTGTACGGACCTGCAACCTGTACGGAAGGTACACGCTCTGCACTGTACGGACCTGCAACTTGTAGGGATGGTAGTTGTACGGAGTACGGACAACCAGCGTAGTCAGGTACGGAATGGTGACACGCAGTACGGACGCCTGTGTACAGACGTACGGACGCTTGTGTACTGATGTACGGACGCCTGACGAGCTAATCAATGGTACACATGAGGCCTTCCTTGTGGAGTTTCATGGTTCGCAATATCTTAGTTGGCAGAAATCTTTGGGATTATGTCAATGGAGATGAAGAAAGACGAGATACAATGCCTATACCTGTCACTCCTACAGCTGGAGGCAGGGGTAGAGGTACAAATACAGCACAGGTAATTGGAGCAGCCGCTCCAAGAGCCCCCACAGCAAAGCAGAAAAGATGGGACTCTAGAGATGCACAAGCTCTTTCAGTAATTTCTCTTTCTGTCAAGAGGTTCATTATACCTCATATTCGGTCATGCAAGACACCTATGGCAGCTTGGGTAATACTGGAGAGTATGTTTGCAGCAAGAAACGATGCTAGAGTTTCCTTTCTGAAGCGAGAACTTTCCCATACACATATGGAGGAGGGAGATTCCATGAATTCTCACGTCACGAAGCTTCAGGATCTCAGGGAACAATTGCTGAACATTGATGAAGTCATTCCGGATTCAGAGATGATCTCCACCACTTTGAACTCTCTTCCTGAGTCCTATCTCGGTTTCCACACCTGGCTGAATTTGTCATTGAGGGGGGGCAGCAATCCTCTCTCCTTTCACGAGTTGGTAGGACTTCTGTTGTAGGAGGAACAAACACGCAAAAATATGGCAACCCGGGCTGGCGAGCATGCTATGCTTTCAAAGTTCAAGCCCAAGGGTAAAGGGCAGCATAAGCCACATGGTTTTTTTTTTTTTTTTGGGGGTAAAATCCAGTGTATCTATATTCTCATAAATTTACAAGATGGGAAGTCTCCCACACTGACATTAGACTCCAAACTCCAATGTAAAAAACTCAAAAACAGATAGAGAACACTTCAAGGCTAGTAGCATCCAAGTCCCTTGCAGCAAAACTGTCATATAAGGATTGCTTGAGGGACATTCTGAAGAAAATATATGCTTGAGGAAACTGTTGACCCATCTTGGAATGCAGTCTCTGAGTCCAAATGGTCCATAGTACCCAAAAGCGAGTCCAGTGAAAGAAGAGGAGGAATGGAGACAATGGACATCTGAGATGAAAGGCATCCAAACATCCAGAAAAGTTTCCCAAATCTGATGGAGGGAAACCGAAGCCGCAGCAAACGAGAAATACGAGTGATCAATATGCGAACAATTAGAAAAAGAAGGGCATCTGTCATCATTGCAAGAAGCCCGGTCATTATATTGGAGAGTGCAAGAAGCGCATAGCCAGAGAAAAGAAAAGGGATTCCGGTATGGCTGTATCAGATGCATCAGGTCCACATTGCCATGATGGAGGAGATGTTGCAGACAACTTGGTTGAAGAGCACTATGTCTTTTTGACTTGCACTTCAGATTTTTCAGTGGGTAGTTCAGATACTACAGCCACTAATGATGATGACCCATATGCTTTTTTGACTTGCAGTTACGATCCTTCAAAGGATGAATGCTCTTTCAGTGTTGATGAGGCACTACGTACTTGGTATTTTGATAGTGGTGCTTCAAAGCACATCACTTCCAAGAAAAATCTGTTTGTAACTTTGCATTCTTCACCTACCAAGAAGAAGGTAACTTGTGCAAATAATTCTTCTCATTCAGTGTGTGGAGTGGGAGACATTATTCTCACATCCACTGATGGCATAGATTTCAGAATATCAGATGTACTCTATGTGCCAGGTATAAAGAAGAATTTGCTTTCAGTGTCCTCACTCAATAGAGGAGGGTTTCAAGTTGTTTTTGATGATGACAAGTGTGTAGTCAGAGACAAAGAAAATGAATATGCTTTGAGGTTGTCTGGCACTTTGTATCGGGGTCTTTTTCAGCTTGATTTATATGAAAAAAGATCCCATCTTGCATTATTAGTTAGCACTCCCACTGCTGCAATGCACAATGTGGAGTTATGGCATGCCAGGTATGGCCACATGAGCTATGGCAGCTTAATGACACTTCAGAGGGATGATATGGTTGATGCATTACCTCCTTTGGAGTCGCCGCCTCCTCATGCATGTGAAGGTTGCATTCTTGGCAAAATGCATAGGCTTCCCTTCAAGAAGGATGGTGCAGTGAAAGCTACAAGAAAATTGCAGCTTATTCACAGTGATGTCTGCGGTCCCATGAGGACACCTGCTTTTGGGGGTTATCTCTATTTTGTTACATTCGTAGATGACTTTACCAACTACACTTGGGTTTATGGTCTCATGGCAAAGAATCCTGTGTTTCATGCTCGCACAAAGCACATTGAGGTTCACTATCATTATGTCAGAGAGAAGTTGCATGCAGGAGAGATGAGTATGATCTATGTGTCAACACATGACAATGTAGCAGACATCTTCACCAAAGCACTTCCATGTGAAAAGTTTGAGGCATTTCGCAGTGCCCTGAACTTATTTCCTTTTGGTGATTAATCATTTCCTTCTACATGACATTGGCACTGCAGGGGGGTTTTAGAATTATTATTATAATTCAGCAGTGACCAATGTAATGTAATAAGTAGGTTAGGGGCACTTTTCCCTCATTTAGAGGTTTTTTCTCCTAACCACAGTTAGTCCACTAACTACGGTTAGTGAAGGATAAGGTTTTGTCACTTAGACAAAACCCATCCCACTCCTTGTATTAGTCACTTCTTCTATTGCAAGCACTACGTTCAGCTCTCTTGCTTCCTGCTCTCTCACTCTCTAATTTCTATCAGGGTGGAGCGGGTGGTGTGTGGGAAGGTGTGAAGAGTAGCCTCGTCTATTGGTTTGTGAGGTCTAATTGTTGATCTGCATGGTAAGAGGAGTTGTCGAGGTAGGCTCAGTTCTCTTTTCAAAAAGAGTGGGATACCAAGGCTCAATTTGCCTTGAATATCATCAACTTCAATGTGAAGGATACAACGATCCTACTTCTTCGTGGATAGACGTCAGCTGTACTTTATTAGAAGACTTTGGAAAGAATTAGGTCCTAACTTCTTACTCTCTTGTTGGAGAATTGATGAACAACAATCCAATACTTCCAAATGAATCAAGTCCTAACTTCTTACTTAGATTGAAGGATCTTGGTGATCAACTCACATCACTTGGGAAAGAGGTCAAGGAAGAGGGACTAGTCTAGCTTGCCATCAATGGACTTAGAATAGATTATGGGCCATTGGTGATTGCATTAGTCACTCGAAAGTGTAGTGAGCGAGTGACTAGGGCAGCACGATCCTCTAAAAGGGGTATAAAGTCAATGTATGCGAGAAGTATGTACAAATGGCCAGAGTAAATAGATGAGTGATCGTGATCAAAGCATATATTATGGTAGGTGGAGTAAGAACTCAACGGGGTAGAAAGTGTTGTGCGGTGGGGGGTAGAAATGCTAAAGAAAAGATAGGTATGGTCAGCCCTTGGAGGAAGAGGTGCTACGGTAAAGTCAGTGATGCGAGAAGTGAAGGCAAGGGATCCCATGATATAGTCCACAACACTGAAGCCTCCCCCATGTGGAAAGCAAGCGAAGCCACCTAAAGCGGGCCATTTGTCAAGACCATCGTAGATAATAAGATCATGCATCTTGCCGAGGTCTAATAGGGCCTGCCCATAAGATGTGAGTGGTCCTTGTCTGTCAGCGGAAACTCGTAGCATACTTGTCTCCTCAAGGTCAATGTCTGGCAGTAGAGTGGAGTCATCCCTGAGGTCGAGGAGTGGTGCCTGACGAGTGCTTGTCCTCGCGTTGAAGTCTCCAACTAGGAGGACTTCCCGGCGGCTAGAGAAGTCAACAATCGACTGATAAAGAGCAGCAAATGGGGATGTCTCATGCTCCCCTCAAATATCTCTGGCAAAGTGGGAGGTCTTGGGAGGGAAGTAGCAAACTGCAATAAATGTTGATAGAATAAAGGGGCTAAATAGAGCAGGAAAAACCACAGAATATAAGACAGCTTAGAGGCCAGAAAAGGGGGGATTAGAGATAGGCAAATACTGAGATGATATATATATATATCTCTCTCTCTCTCTCACACGCACACACACTCAATAAGAACCTTTCATTAAGAAGAATATACATTCATAGCTCTCTCTCTTAAACACACGTTTTTTTGGGGGTGAATTCCATGTATGTTTCTACTACAAAGAGCAGTCCCCAAAGATGAGACATTCAATATTATAAGATTTCATTGTAAGACTAGTTCACAGAGTAATCTATTTGACGAATAGACATGCAATCATAAAGAAATTGCCTAATGACATCCGGAAATAGTGAAACATGGAAAAAGTAGAATCCCCAAAGACTATGATTTTTGTCTTTCCACAGAGTCCAGAGAGCTCGAGATTGAACTCAAGGGGAAAAAAGGTCAAACTCAGGTCTCCATGGGTAAATGCCGAAGACCCAAAAAAGCTTGCCAAAGCAAGCAATAGGAAACTTGGCTCAGAGATGCTGCTGAAGAAAAAGTAGAAAGTCACGAGTTGTAGGGCAATGTGAGAGATGGAGCAAGGATTCCCTCAGAGCTGGACATCTGTGACAAACAGCAGAAGCAATATGTCTACATGCCTGGAGCTGTCATACCAAGGGAGTAAGACCAAGCATCATTTGCCTTAGAAACACTGTGGATGAAGAGGAAGTTTGTAGGACCAAAATTGTTGCAATCTATTATGCCACCAACTGGGATTACGATTCATAGACCAAAGCTGATTTCCCCGCTGTGAACTCCAAGGTGGTGGACCAGCCATGTGTAAAGGGTGAGTGGCTGAACCCTGGCGATGTAAAGTCCGATTAGTAACACACACTTTTTTTTTTGGTAAAATCCAGTGCAGTGTATTTATATTGTCATAACTTTACAGGAGGGAAAGTCTCCAAAAAATGGAGAGTATCCCACAGATCAGAAGCATAGAAAGAAAAGCTCAATGCAAGATGCATGCATATCACCCTCATGCAATGAGGCTCTAAAAGATTCATATGACTTTTGAAACTGGCGGCCCAAGTATGCCAAATTGTGCTCTTCCTAGATTGTCCAAAGAGCCCAATATCTCACCCATGAGAGAAAGAGGGAGTATTGAGATAAAGGCCTTCTAAATCTGCCAAATAGCCAAAAATGTTTCCCAAATATGTGCCTCGGGAAACGGAGGCGAAGAAGATCTGAAATTTTCCCAAGGAGATTCCGAGTAGACGAGCAATGCCAAAGCAAATGAGGGATAGTCTCTGAAGGAGCATGACACCGTAAACAGGTGGGTGGTGCAATGTGACGTTTGGCAAGTGTGATTCCCACTGACAATGTGCCGGTCATGCATCTCCAAAGAAAGAGTCTTTGTTTCAAAGGCATTTTACACCTCCATAATAGTCGGAGATTCTTCCACCACCATGAAAGGGGCTGCCTGATATGCCATAGAGTATTAGCATATTGATGAATCCAAGGGGCAGGTTGAAGAAGCTTGTAGACTTTGATGGAGGTCAAAACAGGCAGAGGTATAGGACGAGAGCATGTAGCAAAGGGGAAGAATTGCCAATCCATTAGCCTGTCTGTGTCAGCCACAGGGGGAATAGGTAGAAATGGATGCAAGAGATCAGCAATTTTCTTTCATATCAATCTATGATGCATTCCCAAAGCATAAAGGGCAGTGGCCTGAGGAAAAGATAAGACATGGCCGTGATCATCTACCACATCATTGATGTATCTAATTCCCAATTTCATGAGATTATATGCCCGAACCGGGTCCTGTAAAGCAAGTGGAATGTCAAAAATGGCACTCCAATGAATACTTTCTTTCCTCATTGAGTTTGTCCCCAAATGATTATCAGGAGCCCATTTGACTTTAGAAAGCACTTGTTTCCAGTCCAATATCAGAGCAGTAGAGAAAGGGCATCCAGGAATCTTCCCAACAAATCTCCCAATGACAACCTCCCAATGATCAGTAGTCCAATGGCCATAAGCAGTTGTCCTCATGTTGACATACATGGATGCTATCATACAAGTCCATGGCTGCTTTTGACAGAAAAAGGTATGGAGCATAGTCGCCTTCCTTGCAAGTACATGATATCTAATATTTAATACATTAAGTCCTCCATGCATCCTAGGGGAACATACCATTTCCATCTTCAGCAGTCTCAATGCTTTCACTGCAGTTTTTGTCTTCCATAACAGCTCCATAGCTTGAGATATAAAAGCTGAGATATCTCTGGAGGACCAATGTAGCAAAGGCAAAAAGAACTGAACATAAGACATAACAATAGACTGGACTATTCTGAGCCTGACATGAAGTGGCCAAGTAGAAATTTTCCAATATTCCAATTTGTGTTGAAGTCTTTGGAATATCCATTTTAGCTGCTGTTTTCTGGTGATATGCCATCCTATAGGATATCCCAAATGCCTCACTACATCTTTGGAATGCACTATCTGACCAGGCCAGAGAATAGAATGCCAGTCACATTGTTTCAGGGGAAGCAATTTGGATTTGTCAAAGTTGACATGCAATCCCGCTGCTAATCCATACAAAGATAATGTGGTCATAAGCATGCTGACTTCCCGAGGAGAATTCTATGGCATAAAGAAGGAATCATCAGCGTATGCCTGTGCCAAAAAAGATGCAGCCCCAGGGATTTTAAGACCAGTCATCTGTCCTGTGTTTGTAAGATGATCGAGATACATCAATAGGGGATGAGTCGCAATGGCATAGAAAAGAGCACTAAGGGGGCAGCCCTGTCGGACTGATCTACCCAATATCCATGACCGAGATAGATGACTTCCGAGAATGCACTGGGAAGTAGATCCAGAATAAAGCCAATAGATTGCATTTGCTATCTTGGGACCAAACCCCAGCTTTATCATGGTTTGAGAGATAAAATCCCATTGTACAGTGTCAAATGCCTTAGTAATATCTACCTGCAATATGAGCACATCTTGATTCGAGTACTTAGCATATTCAATTGCAGTCAATGCATTGGAGATATTGTCATAGATTTGTCTTCGCGGCACAAACCCATACTGATGAGGATGAAGACCCGCATTCAGTATCCCATGAAGGCTATACACAATCATTTTGGCAATGAGTTTGTAAACTACAGGCATCAAAGTAATAGGCCTCCAATCTGACATACGATCACAGAGATTTTTTTTGGGCACAAGTTTAATTATTCCCAAAGGTGTGACAATTGATTTTCTTGCCAGGCAACATTGAACATTTGTAAAAGAACATCTTTCAAATCATCCCAAAAAGAAATATAAAATTCCACTGTAAGACCATCCCAGCCCGAGGACTTGTATTTGCCAAGATGGGACAATGCATTATCAAGTTCCGTGTCAGTAAAAGGTCTCTCAAATAAAAGAGCATCATCCATTTCCACTATCCCAGAAACATATTGAAGAAATTCAATCCGCGCATCAGTCATTTGATTTGATGGGGGGCCAGGGGCAGAGAACAGTGTCTGGAAGTAATTTTGGCATTCATCTTGGAGATCAGAGAAGGAGTGCGTCCAAGAGCCATCTAGCTTTCTTACCCTTAGACATGAGTTTTTCTTTCGAGTGGCATGCAGTCCCTTGAAAAAGGCTTTGGATGAACAGCCCTTATCCATAAGGGGCTTCATTCTTGCTCTAATCTGCCATTTGTGCAATTTCCGCTGATAATTATCAGTCAGTTTGATCCGGGCTTGTGAGAGGGAATCATTTTCTGATTCAGAAAGAGGCCTTAACTGTGAAAATTCAGTCAACTGTTGTGCTGTCCTTTTTGCCCATATGACCTCGTTCCTCCATGTAGCCATGTGCCAGTTTCCATACTCCCTAATGACATTCTGTATACGAGAGACAAAGCTGTCCCAAGCATAATTCATGTCCTCCTGAGCATGCGAAAGCAAGGGATGGATTGCAAATCTAATCATTTGCTGGAAATGTTGATGTCGAAGTTAAGCCTGATTAACATGCAATAATCTGCTGGAGAGAGTTGGCAAATCATCCAGTGGCATACCAAATTGCAGATTTAACCATAATGGGGCATGATCTGACAAGCCCGAAGAGAAATCGATGTGGAGATGAAGGATAAAATCTGCATATTGTTGTGGATAGAACAAATACCATCTGTCAAGCCTAGCCCAGTATGTGGTATATGCATTATGATGAAAAGTATATCCGGGCACTGACCCTTGTAGAAGCAGCCATAAATCTTCAGCCTGCACAGAAAAAAGCATGCTATCCCATTTTCTGTCTTTCCGATGAAAGCATATGAGATCTTGAAGTGGTGTTATCTCTCAGCAGAGGAGAATTGTTAAAATCTCCACAGATAAATGCATTGGATCTCCATGGATATTTGCTTAAAGAATCCCATAGAGAAGCCCTCATGGCAGAGGTCTGGGGGGCATAAACTGATGCAAGCTCAAAAATGTCACCATTGACATTACATTGTATGACTATCCATCGGCCACTGCTGTCATTGAATGCTAGCTGGGGCTCCAGCTCATGTCTGACCATTATGCATACCCCTGAGTAGGTAGTGGTACCAGCATAATATATATCATAGCCGCCAAAGTGATCATTATGACCAGCCTTAGAGTGTTGATTATGCTCTTGCAAACAAACAATATCGGGCTGCATTTTATGTACATAATTCCAGAAAAGCCTCCACTTTGAGACATTGCAGAGGCTCTGTACATTGTATGTAAAGCACTTAAGTGTTTGATGCATGAAAGAGATATATACAGGAGAGTATAATTATGAAACAAGATATCAGAGAGGCAAAGCCTCTGCGTGCATGGGTTGCAGGCTTTCATGATCCATAAAAGATATGGCATTCTCCCCTTCTTCAGAGTCACATATGGGAATACCCTTCTTCAAAACCCCCACCCAATTTTGAAGGACTGGAGCTGAAGTGGAAGCCAGTCCTGGTAAGGGAGAGGAAGCATCCCATTGCCGAGATTGAAAGGGGCGTTGCTTCAATACAACCACCTTCTTAGGCTGTTGAAAACCATCCCGATCTGTCCCCACATTTTCATCTTCTCTTTTTCTTTTTCTTTCCCTTTTCCAACAAGTGATTGCACCTGATTAACTGGTTTAGCATTCTTTGCCCCATTTCGATTTGCTACCTTGGCTTGCAAATTCTCATTCTTTTCCCTTGTCTGAGGCGGCAAGGCATTAGGAGGGGGTTGATGCAGTACCATTGGGCATTCAGAGGGCATTCAGAGGCTAGATGCCCAAACTTGTGGCAGGCAAAGCAAGCGCCTGCAAATACACCCCATTTCAAGTCAAAGAACTTTTTGCCCAATTGCACACCCTCAACTTCCACTGTAATAGAAGGAGGGGTAGGTGTGTCAGTGTCCCAGAGGATGCAAAATCTGTTACGATTTCCCATGGGGCGTGGAGGACAAATGACCTGTCCCAATGAAGCAGCCAGGCCAGGCAATTCTTCATGCATATAGTCCGGGAAGTTAACAACCTCAACCCATACAGGACAATGATGACGTATAAGACTTTGGTAGTCCTTGTTTGGGGACCAAGGCATGGCATGTACCATCTGCTTCCCGTAAAAAAGGGGAGAAAGCTCAAGGAGCCTCTGCTTGCACAAAGCATCTGATAAATGCACCTCATAAAATCCTCTGGAGGCAAAGTAGACACCCTCAACAAAACATCCTCCAAGGATAGACTTGATCCATTGCGCAACATCATTGGCGGCTGGAATTCTTCCTGGAAAGAAAATAATTACCGCAGTTTGAGATAGCTTTCTGAGAGGATTCACAAGGGAGGGCAATTTCAATTTGTATGTGATCTCCGGAACTGGTTTGCCCCATTCCTGTCGTGACTGCTGAAAGTCATCCTTAAGTGTATCAAACACATATTGAGCCTCCATGGTAAGCTCATCATCTTGTGAAGCAGGCTGAGAAGGACGACGCTTAGCATCTGTAGTTCTTTCTTTTCTAGCATATGTACAGACATCGGGACCTGAAGCCATGATTGAGGTATGGCAAGGCAAGAGAGAAAAAGAGTGAAAGACAAAGCAAACAGAGAAAACGAACGGAGAGGCACAGGGAGAAAATGCAGATCAGTACGACAGAGGCTGCACAGAGGGGCTGTACGGAAGGGATAAGCTGTACGGAAAGACCTGTACGGAAGGACCTGTACGGATAGTCTGTAGGAAACAACGGGAGGAAATGTACGGAAGTTACTGTGTGCGGACGAAGACTGGCTGTACGGGAAAAGCTGTACGGAGGAACCTGTACGGAAAGTGGGAAAAGAAATACAGGGATTCTGTACGGACAGATGGTGCTCGCAAAAAAGTACGGAATTGTACGCGAAGGAGCAGGGTGGTACGGGGAGGCTGGGTGTACGGAAGATGGCGACGTCGTACAACAGGGCTGACAAGGACGTACAGTACGTACGAAAAGACAACGGGGTGTACGGGCCTGCACGCCGGGGGAGTCCGTATGACGATCGTATGGACGTACGGACGGAGGGGGAGAATCCTAGGGGGTACCTTCGTCTCACCGTCGCTCACCGTCTCTCACCGTCGCTCACCTCTCTCTTTCACACACACGCACACACACACACCAGACGCGCACACACACACACACACAGATTCAACTACCCGATTAGTAACACACTTTTTTTTTTTTGGGTAAAATCCAGTGTATTCCCGATTAGTAACACACACACACACACACACACACACACACACACACACACATTTTGGGGGGGGGGTTGAAATTCATATTTGTTTATATTACAAGAAGCAGTTCCCAAGGAGAGAACTTGCCATTACAAAAGATCAGAAGATATCAATATAGGACAAGTAGATAGAGGAATCCATATGATGAGCATTGAGGCAATCCTTCTCGTAAAAGGATTGTCTTAGTGACATTTGGGAATAGGAAAACTTGGAAAGAAAGAAAGAAAGAAAGTTTATTGAAGTCTGCTAAAGACCGATGGGTCTATGAGACTGAAGAAAAACCTGATACAATGAGAAAAGGGGTGGAGCTACTAAGTGAGCATCCTAACCCATGCTAAAAAACTGTATGTAGACATAGTCAGTGATATCATAGTACATGTCCACCATAGACCGAAGCAGCCATCCTGGCATCATCATCCTAATGTGGAGACACAGTCTACTGATCCAATACAATACAATATAGAACATCAAGATACACCCCACGATAGATAGGCAGTGCAAGCAAGAAGCCAGTAATGGACCGTTGTCTACTATCTGGAGGAGTAACCTCTCGTGCCCTCCTGGCTGCTACCCTGACGAGCGCCACTGTAACTCCGGTTGGCTGCACCCTAGGCCTGAAGAGAGAGATGTCAGTGAGTGTGATATGTGAGTCTATCTCTCCCTAATCTGTCGCGTCTCGGTCTCAGGTTTTTGCCTCTCCTGCTTACCGTGGCATCAACCTGCTTTGCCTGGAAGAACTCTGTGATTGTACTTTGGGATGGGCTGGGCACGGTCCCCTACTCCTATCTCCTCTATCCGATGAGACGATCTCTAAGTCGGACCGCCTCATGGATAAAAGCTACCAAGCATCTCTGGTCTAGGTCTAGGAGTATGGACTCTGGAGAGGCCCTCGAACCCGTCTTTGAAAAGGCATTGGTATCGCCCACGAATCTCATAATAGACTGGGCAACGGAAAAGACTATGATTTCTGTCCTTGGAGAAAGTTGAGTCTCCAAAGACTATGATTTCTGTCCTTCCGTAGAGTCCAGAGGCCCCAATATTGATCCCATGCGAAGAGAAAACACACACACGCGCGCACACACACACAAAACCAACTTTGAAATCTAAGTACAATATTAAGTTTTGGCTTTTATGTGGGTTAATCTTGATGGGGACTCTATGAGGAGGGATTGCGAGCACAATCATGCACTAGAGCTTGCTCCTGGGTGGAGGTGCTTTCTAATTTTTAAGCAGCATTTGAGGTTAAGTGCTCGAGCAAAGAGTTGTACAAGGAGGACAAAGATGCGGATGTGACAGTAGAGATGCTGATGACAAGGATAAGGCATGAGAGTGCTGCAGCAAGCGTTAAGCCCAAGACTACAATGACCATTTCTTACTAGTGTAGGCCTTAGACTCTAGAGTCTAAATGGCTAGCCTCGATGTTTTCATGTGCTTACCACAATGTAGATTTTGGAATTTGGATGTAGGGTGTGACCATTTGAAATTTGGGCCTTGGTTCCTCTAAAACAAAAGCAAACAGTGCTGCCAATGTTGGAAACATCTGTTCAGACGTGTGAAACAGGGCCCAAAGGTTGGGAAAAATGGCTCAACTACATGCCAAATATAAAAAAAAAATAAAAAAAATAAATGCATAAATAAAAGTAATGTTCGTGACACGGTGACTATCACCAGAAAGCTTGAAATATTGTACTTTTAGCTTTCCAGAATATGAATAGGAATATGAATCCATTGGGTGGGAAACCTACACCACCTCTATCAAAGATTCATTCCCCGTTTGCATGTATGGAACTGAAGTAAGAAAACTACGATTAATTTGGCCCCTTTTTTGGAAATCTAAAGGAACAATGATTTGGAAATCCAGCCTTAAAAATATATAAATGCACAAGAACAAACAAACAAGTAATGTATCTTTGTATGTAAGCTTGCTGCTGCAAACTGGATGCAGATTACATCCCAACTTTTTGATTATACATGGCATCATTGGCGCAATGATACTCAAAGTCTGTTAAAGAGTTTTTCAAGTTTCTCACCAAATCCAGAAAGCGGACTTCTCTCTCTTGGAGACAAACAAGTGTTGCAACTGACATGTGAGCGCTGGCTCCTTTGCCTGAAGGTATTGAGTCGGATGCTCAGGTTTGGGTTCCAAAGTGATGCAAAGTCTGTTCAGGTATGGGTCCTCGAATCTTCTCTCCTGACATGAGCATCTTGATAACCAAACCTTTCTTAGTATTTCATCTGGCCTTTGGTGAACTGTACACAGTCTTCCCTTAGTTTGGTCTCTCCTTTGTTTTCAATGAATTGGCTGTTTTCCATGCAGGAGGTCCCCGCTGTCAAGCAAGTTTGTCCTCCTTTCCTTCAACAAATACAAATTTTCATGGGATATAGTGAGTAAAGCGCTATTTTTCTGGTTATTGCTTGACATCAATGCTTTCAGTGTTAGTTGTGCTACTTGGTTGTTTGAGCTTGTCCACTATTCCACAGTCTGATCTATTTAGAGCTTCATGTGCCAGTACATGTAGATATGTTTTGATGCTGGATTGATTGTTTTTTGAATATCTTAAAGATTTTGTTGACATCTCGTTTATGTATATGTATATGCATATGCATCCTAAACCTGACAGGGATTTCTTTCGTTTTCCTTGAAAGATTGATGTATCGTTGGGTTGTGGAATTAAGCCCCATTTTTCACTGTACTTTCCCTTTGTTTACTGCTTTTTTCATGCAGGATCTGGTCTACCTCAAGGCCATCCCTTCCGAAGCTTTTTCGAGAAGGCATGCTTGAAGCTACTGAAAACTCTAGTAGAAGTGCAGATGACACATCCTTATACGTTTAGCGACAGGACTGTTCTCCCTCCTATGTTGAATTTCTGTTATCAGATGGTCACAGAGCCAGAAATTCATGGAGATCCTTTTGAGCATTTTTTGATACAATGTATGATATTCATTCAGACAGTCATTCAGTGTAAAGAGTACAAAACGACAGCTATAGGACGGGTGCTAGGCCAAACGACTGCTACCATTGAAGAAGCAAAGGAGAATCTGGCCAAAGAGGCTGAAGGGATTCTGAAGTCTGTTCTTGATAACAAACGTCCGTTACTGCTCTGCGACATTTTAGTTCGGAGGTAGGTTATTCTATTCTGAGTGCAGTATTTGTTGTCATTTTTAGTCACAGTTATTATCTGAGGAATTATTATAATGCTGAATGGCCTAAGTTGGTTGACTTCAATTATCAGATATTTCATACTTACTGCTAGTGACCTCGAGGACTGGGCACAAGATCCGGAAAATTTTCATCATGAACAGGACATGGTCCAATGGAAAGATAAGTTGAGGCCTTGCGCGGAGTCGTTATACCTTACTCTTTTTGAGAGCTACCGTGAGGTAATATTACAGGGCATGTAACCGCAATGTGCTTTCTTCTCTCTTCATGTGATGTCCCTGCATGTGTTAGTAATTGAACAGGACATGGTCAAATGGTAAGATAAGTTAAGTTGAGGGTTGAGGCCTTGCACGGAGTCATTATACTTTTCTCCTTTTAGAAAGCTACCGTGAGGTAATTTTAAAGGACGTGCAACCACAATATACTTTCTTCTCCCTTAGGAGAATGTTGAATTTATGTTTTCTTTGATAGTCCTATCTGTTGCATGTGCCTCCTGACACTGCTATATATTTCGGAGGAGTGTGGTGTCCCTGCATGTGTTAGTAGTCGATGCAAACCAGGTTTCCAGAAAGAGATTTTGTGAGTCTGGAAGTCCAAATACTTGTAACTAATTTGTGACCACAGGAAGACCTGTAATTAAAAGTTCCTATTTTACCTCATGGAGCTATCTTGGGTGCAGATATTGGCTCCACTTGTTGTCCAGATATTGAAACAGGCATCTGATGACTGCCCACCAGTAGCCCCAGACTCAGATGTTGAAATTACTGAAAAATTGCTTTTGAAGGAAGCTGCTTACAATGCTGTTGGGGTTGCAAACTATGATCTGTATGATTCCATCAATTTTGAATCTTGGTATGGTTTCATGTTGCCTGTGGAATTAGACCGTCCTTCCAAGAAGAATCACTATTAAGAAACCATCTAGCTTTTGTATTTAAGTTCTGGTATCAGATGAAGTTTAAAGAGATCATTGAGCTTTTAGCTCATTTGAGGGCTGAAAGAAAATGTTTTTTGTTTTTTCCTATGTGTACTTTTTTGGGGTCATCCAGGGTTCCTTTTATATGCTGAATTATCAAACTTGTTTCAAATGTGTCTTTTACATGCTGTTTTTATCAACTTGTTTCAAATCTTTGCTACCTTTCAGCACTAAGCAGGACTTTGTCTTTTTTTACATTTCAATCAGGTATGAGGGTTCTCTTGCACAAGACCTCAATAACAGACAGCCAAACGGTCGCATTCTTCGGCGTCGTGTGGCATGGCTGTTGGGCCAGTGGGTAAGCAAGGTATAAAATGCTTATTTATCAAAGTGCCTGCCAGGCTGTTTGAGAAATGGTTCACCTTTCAAATTGGCACTAGTTATATTGTCCAATTGGCTTTGTTTGATAACACTCTTTTTTTTTTTTTTGGTGGGCGAGATGAGAGAGGGAGAGGAACAGAGTTTGCAGCCTCTATCTTGTTCACTTGGGCAGGATTGCCGGAATGACTAAACCTGTAGAAGAACTTGTCTCTCAGACAGGGATGGCTATTCTAGTATAGCTACTAGAACTGAGCAACATTTGAACTACTAGTAATACTCTCATTTGCGAATGTGTTGTAGGATTAGTCTTGATTGTTTTGTCTGAAATTCCTTGTAATTTTTTTCCCCTTCTCGTGGGAATGTAAGGTTGCAGGATGGAGACCACAGAGAGTTATTCTCTGTGACGGGTGGCCTGTAATACAGGAGGGCCAGAAGGGAGGGATTTTGTTGGACTTGGTGGGCATTTTACTTTTGAGAACTTTTTCATGAGGATGGCTCTTTACCTTGGATGGACTGCTTCCTTTTAGGCTGCCCTCCTGTATCTTGTTCCATCTGAAATATTTCTGTGCTCGATTCTTTAAGGGTTGACTTGGATAATTTTAGTTTGACATTGCTGTGGAGTATGTGTAGGGTGGTTTTCTGCTCCCTGAGGTATAAGCACACTGCAGATCCTTGCAATTATCCAGCTATGTGTGCATGCCTTTTTGTCTTCTTAGCTCCTATGGTAGTGCATTTGCAACAATCCTGCTTGAGGCTAGTTATAATTTTGCAGTGAGAAGCCCAATCAAGTTGATGGCGGGTATGATCATTGGGAGGTTTCGGTTCTGATTAGTTCTGCGCAACAGTCCAAGTGGCATGACCATGCCTTACCAATCGTCTTCAACCCCAGCCCCCCGAAATGCTGACAGGCCCAACTCATGCAGGGGGAGTACAAGTGTCAGCAAAGGGATCCTTCTCCATGTCAGCTTGTTGGAGCTCAGGAAGCCCTGCTCAAAACCCAGCTTTCTCTAGCCCATCGGCCCTTTGACAGCGAAAGGGAAAAGTAAGCTAGGTTTCTTTCAGGTGACCTTGCCCAATTTCATGGTTCCTCCCTGTCATACGAGACGTAGCAGGACCCAACAACTCAGGTGGAGATCCTGCAACTGTGTGCAACCTGCAGACTGGCCCTGATACCCTCTCACAAATACCTGGTTCAAGCGATTCCAAAACTGGCCCAAACCAGGAAGGTGGAGCTAACTCTGGCAGAGGGTGGAGCAGCTACGTATTATAAAAAAGTAAGTCAATCATTCCTGTGATCGATGAGACCGAATCAGTCTCCTGGTTAGTCTCTCATGCAGTCATCAGCTTCATGCATGGCCCCCAACCCCCTGCTGCTGTATTGGAAAATTGGGTCATGGTGAACTGGATCAAGAAAGGGTCTCAGGAGCCACTGTTTGTACTATGTAGACCATTCAGGACAGTTTGTAGACCATGCGGGACCAACCGCTCTATCTTGAGAGATGGTCATGGGTCTTTGACCGTGACACTACTAAAGTGCCTGTGTGGGTCGAAGTACCAGACTTTCCCTTAGCAAATGAGATGTTCAGGTCTAGGGGCCATGCTAACGTCACAAAACGAGCAGTTCATTAATCCTGGAGCACACTCCCAAGTCTTTGTGTTTCTGGATTCAGCAGAGGAGCTCCCGAATCATGATTCAGTTCAACTCAGCTGCGAGTCCAAGGATGCCACCCCTTATCTATAGAAAGTTGCCCAACTCATGCTTCCTGTGTGGCCAAGCAGTTAGAAACTGTGCACTTAAAAACAAGTTAAGCCTTAAATGTAACAGTTAGCGATTTGAGAAACATTTAGCCTTCCAACTCAGGTCTGGAAACCTGTCAAACAGGTGCTTAGGTCTCCTTCCCCTTCTCTCTCTCTCTATATATATGTGTGTGTGTGTGTGTACAGTGTGTGTATGACATATATATACTTCTCTCATCACCGGCTATGCACCAGCCAGGGGGACATGACATACGGAGGATTCCGCTCCGCTCCAGTCCTTTTCTTTTCATTGTTACATCCAGATGTATTTGATTATGTAGCAACTTTTTGATTAGTGCGAGCCTTTGTCATGGCTGAGTCAGCCCTTCATCTCCGGAGTGTTGATAGCAAATAAATATGACGACCTTCGTATGAATGAATGCTCAAGTATGTGAGGGTGTGTGGATCTGTATGTGTGATAGCATATGTTTATACTATGGTCTACACCCATTGTTGGGTGCTGATGACGTTGGTGGGATGCCATAGCAGCTTTTCCTTGCTATGTGTGATTGAGTTATGGTTTTCAGCCTTGTGACTGTCATGAGATTGAAACTGCACACTGTCTTGTGTTTTTAAAGGTTGTTCTTGGATTCATCTAGATAAATGCTCTCGCCCTCAGTGACATGTAAATTTCACCTTGTGAAGTTTTCTTTCATGTTGCAGCTTGCTGATATTGTGATAAATTCTTTCTGTCTTAAGTGGTGCGTTGCCCTGTCTGCTAGTTTGTGTAAGCCTTTTTTGAGTAGAAATGATTTTTGGGAGAGACTAAAATGAAACTATATAGTCTTCACAAGCAGTCGTAGCTTGAATGAGTTAAATGAAGAGAATCCGGACTGCTTTTTGATTAGCTTTCTCCTTTAGTGCCAACCTTTGTCACAGCTGAGTCTATGGTCTACACCCACTGTTGTGCGTGTGGATGCTCAAGTGTGTGGATATATATGTGTGAGAGCGTAAGTCATTTGTTCAATGTTGTGAGAGTTCTCAGAGTAGGATTTTATGAGCTGCTAAGACTTTATCATGTTGGACAATGTATGGATAGGTAGGAGAAGAAATGGAAGCACTGTAAAACACTTAGAGTAGAGTAAAAAGAAATCTAACAAGTTGAACTCAAGGAATTAAATGTAATGGTTGAAAGGATCCGAGCAGGGATGATAGGTTTTGACCCGCAGCCTCTTGAATCTATTTTATTCATCATCTAGTAGGTCTGCTGCGTAGAATGCACCCATGTACATGTACAAGTGAATCTATCGTGCCTAAGCAGCTAGTCAGGGGCGTGTGGGCCAATCAATACCTTATACATAGCAAGGTGGAATTGCAATGGGATCTTATGGTTATGATTAGGCAACTTTGCTGAGGCTTTCAAGAGAAGAACATCGTTTATGTGGAGACACACCGAATCCTGGGGAGGGACATCCCGGCAGTACATGGGTGTAGGAAAGACCTGTACGTCCACAGAATACTCAGCTCAAGAGGCCTGGCTATTTTGATTTCACAATTAATTTAAGCCATACACCACAATGATAAGCAGAGATGAACATGGATACTAAATCATAAATGTAGGTGTGGATTAGGTGACCTTTGAGACATTAGATTATGGAGCTTGCTACCTCTTGCGCAAAACATCAGATGATGCAAAGGGTGCTCCACTTGTGGAAGCATTGCCTTTTATGAAATTATACCTGAATATATAGCTATTGGGATTGTCATGGTCACCTCCCAACCTTTAGCCCCATATGAGGAGGACATGGGGGAGGCCGTGGAGGGCTGCCACATGGGCAGCGCCCAGGCTGCCATGTGGGCAGCAAGAACAGGGTACTGTTGGAGAGAAGCTTTAGAAAGTGAAATTCTGCCTAAAATACCTTGAGAGCATGAGTGGATTTTGCTAAGATCATGTGTGAGCCCGGATCTGCTGAAACAGTAGTAAACGTAGGGATGCAATGAATGTATGTAGGGGCCATACACTAGAAGTAGAAGCAAACACAACTCGTTCTTTAGTGCATGTAGGTGACATGTGGCCTTTTCAAATAGAATATACTTCCACCATTGTCTGATGGATGCCTTGTGGCTGACAGTAGATGCCTTTGACTAAAGGTGGCAGTACTGCCACTTTTCTAGTGTGCATACACAAGTATTTGAAGTGTCTGAAGGGCATGCAAGCTCCCCATCCATTTAGCAACTCTAGAAGGATGTGGAGATTCCAAAAGGATTAGTCATGGCCCTCTGGACACATTTTATTTTTATGTGATCACAAGTGCAATTTAGAAGCATTACTTTCTTTCTTTTTTTTCCTATTTCCTCTCCTTTCCACAGCAGACATATCTGGCCACCTTTAACCATGAGGAAGCTAGGTACAGCGAGCGCTTACTCAGATTGCGGAGATAGGGACATGACACATAGACAGACTCATCTCAGAGTATGATTACGGAGTTCTTCCAGCCAGATCACACAGACCACCTGACCACGGGTGGTCGCCGAGGTAGAAATCCAAAGCCAGCGACACCACACACTTGACAGAGGATGGACGCATAGATCATGCCTGGAGACATCCCATCCATGTTCAGGAATGGGGGACGACCGCTAGGAGTTACAGTGGCCCTTGTTAGACGCAGAGCCATCACTAGGAGGCCACGACGGACCACATCCATGGATAGCCATCCATAGATCATGCTTGGAGACATCTCATCCATGTTCAGGAATGGGGGATGACCGATAGGAGTTACAGTGGCCCTTGTTAGACGCAGAGCCATCACCAGGAGGCCACGACGGACCACATCCATAGATAGCCCCAACGTCGGGGTAAGAACTATGTGGATGACATAGTTCTCTTACTCGTAACTCCCTCTACTACAGCTATTATTGTGACTAGGTGGTCTACCATTGCGTGTTTAGGCCTGAAGCTCGATTGGGATGGTGCTCTTATTCTGCCCATTTACTGATGTTCTATTAAAAAATAGTGCATAGTTCTCTTTGCAAAAGACAAAAGAAGCTACAGAAACACTTGCATGCATTAAGCGAATTCCGGAAACACTCACGGATGCAAGTCAACATTGCAAAGACAAAGGTCATGGTAATGAACTCGAAACAAGCAAGTATCCTTTACTTTTGAAGAGGAAATTCTACAAGCAGTCACATCATATAAGAATCTGGGGCTTGAGTTTGAGAACAACTACAAGTCGAATGGATGTGTGGAAAAAAGAGTAAGGGAGGTCTGAAAGCATTATACAGTTTCCAAAACAAAAACTGAAATCACACTATGGAACAGTGAAATGTGGACATTTTGTATACCATGCTTGTACAAATAGTGGTTCTCTATGGCTGCCAAGCCTAGGCACCCGGACTCTCTAGAGCATATTGCAAAAGAATAGATATAATACACAAAAGATTTCTGTTAGGAGAGTTGGGGATCAAAGTGCAAACCCTCTATCCCATCTTGCTAGAGCGGAGATAGGAATGATACGTTTGGATGTGCCAATACATGACATCCTTAGCAAGTATCCTTTACTTTTGAAGGGGAAATTCTACAAGCAGTCACATCATACAAGAATCTGGGGCTTGAGTTTGAGAACAACTACAAGTTGAATGGATGCGTGGGAAAAAGAGTAATGGAGGTCTGAAAGCTTTATACAGTTCCAAAAAAACAAATGCAAGAAATCACATCTTGGAACAGGGAAATGTGGACATTGTTGTATACCATGCTTGTACAAATAGTGGTTCTCTATGGCTGCCAAGCCTAGGCACCCAGACTCTCTAGATCATATTGCAAAAGAAAAGAAATTATACACAAAAGATTTCTATTAGGAGAGTTTGGTGTCAAAGTGCAAACCCCCTATCCCATCTTACTTGAGCGGAGATAGGAATAATACCTTGGAAGGAGAAGCATTGTGCCAATACATGACATCCTTAGCAAGTTAGCTAAGATAAATGCAGTAGAGTCCTGTACAAAACTATAGAGGCAACGAAAAACAAGGGATGGCAGAGAGAAGGTATTAAATGGATGGAGCTGTGGGGAATAAATGCAGTGAATATCCCATTTCATTGGAAATTTCAGTCTTTGATTTTTACATTTCGTTTAGAAAACTGATGCCGAAAAGTGAGAAAATCAACAACGCCTTCATGCTTTTCTAGATGCCCTTCTATCTCATAATATATCCAATGTAATGAGTGTGTGGCAGTCAAACTCGCTAGTCTATGGTTATTTGTACTATATTATTTTTACTGTTGCGGCAATTGTGTATTCATCTATGGTTATTTGTGCTTGGGAAACAGATAGCGGGGGATATCAGACAGCCAGTCTATATGGCTCTACTTGGTCTCCTTGGAGACGGTGACCTGGCTGTTCAAGTAAGTAAAATGTCGCTATTTGAGTCTCATATTTTAGCCTCAGTGATATGTCTTTTGTTCTGTTCAATCTATGTATCTCTCTGTGTATGTGTGTGTGTGTGTGTGTTTTCACAAAAAAAAGTGTGTGCACGCGTGCATGTGTAAGACGCCCATTGGCAGCTGGCTGGATGAGCTTATCTTGACCTTGCTCTAGAATGTGGGCTTACAAAAAATGTGCGATGAGTAGTTCCTTTCTTATCTTTTCAATCCTCAAGATTTTCATGAGAAATTTGAGAACAGCTGTAAGATTGGGCTTAGTAGGGCTCCATCTGATCTATTTATTTAGAATCTTAGAATATTCATGTAGGTCGGATTACATTGCTTTGACTTGTGTTATTGAATATCCGTTATAAGTTTATGACTTTTGTGAATTGACATAAGCTGCTCGCATGGATAAGAAACTATGCTTTCTTATCCCTATGATAGCCTAAGGTTGTCCTTACTTTGAACGTTATACATAAGTTTGTTTGCCTTGGAATTTCAAACAGGTCATGGTCACCTTCTTGGCCGAAACACTAAAGAAGGCCACATTTTAAGCCATAACACATCTTAAACATGGCATCTAGTGGTCTTAGCAACTGCCTGTTGTGCCTAGCTGCTGCCTTCCCCGCCTTCCTAGCTGCCTCGCACAGCTTCCTTCTCACCCGCTCTACTTTGTACAGCCTCTCCCACCCCTGCGGCTGCTGCTCTACCACCCACAGCTGCTCTTCTTCTCCCTTGTAGCAGCCTTGCTCCACCGGCACCCTCCTGTCGCAAATCCTCTACGCGGGCGACACAAATACGACCCCGTTCCGGTTGTCATCTTGAGTTTTGACGCCGCATATACTGTTACTTTATGAAGAGCAGCTCTTGGACGAAGTTGGGTCCTGACGACAAGTGTCGCTTTATACTTATCCAAGGTCCCATCGTAACCTATAAAGATGCACGTCTTCCTCCTCGGATATAACTTTGCTCTACTTGCTTTGTTCACATGTACATAAGCGTCAAAACCGAAAACCCTTAAAATGAGAAATAAGAAAACTCTCTACTTATGCAAAGATAAGAAAACCTGATTGTGCAAGAACCTCCTCTTCATCCACTTCCTTTGTAGGTCTCTCCTATCCTACAATTGCTATGGCTCTCCTGCAGCTACTCCTCCCTTCCCCGTAACTAGCCCTTAGTCCCCTCCCTCCCTCCCTACCTCTCTCTCTCTCTCTACTACTACGAGAGAGAGAGACACTACTGCGACGGATTAGAGAGCAGCAGGATGCGACCACCACATCATAGGACACTGAGGTGGATCGAGCGCAGAGGCAGGTCACTGACTTCTATGCATTTGAGTCAGCTCTAGGGCACTCGGGAGTAGAGGAGGAGGAGGAGCTAGCTGACATGAGAGATAGATGGGTCAGTAGAGGGAGTCGACACGACACCACTACTGGACGAGGGACACGGGGATCTCACATGCGACAGGAGACCAGAGTACACGCGATTGAGGTTCAACCTATCTCATCTCTCCTCAGAGGCGACCGACAGAGACGTGGCATTACACTTGACATAGCCCATCGGATCCAGAGATCGAGGAGACCACGCCCCCCACCACAGCGCTAGACAGCTCGACAGATGCAGATACGTGAGCTCTTTATGTCACACCAGAGAGCTATCACGGAGCCTGGATACATGGAGCAAGATCATGTTCTTGGAGCATTAGCCCTAAGCGCCTGACATGCTTCACTCATGTTACACACTATTTGGCTTTTCTGGCCTGACTTAATATGATGTACTACATTAGTATTTCAGTTTATGTGTTTTCTAGTACTCAGCGAGGACCTTAGTGAGCCCTTCGCCCCAGCCCACAGTGGCTTGTATGAGTTTACTTTGTTTCCGCACTTTTGTCCCATAGGCCCGCGAGGTCTCCCGCGGACGTTAATATATCTTTCTTTCTTTCTTTCTCTGTCTATCTCTGTCTCTGTCTCTCTGCTATTTTGCTTTTGCTACTCTAGTATTTTGACACTTGATTCACTAGTTTAGCACTTTAGCTTTCAGCAAGGGTCTTAGTGAACCCTTTGCTTCAGCTATCATGGCTTGTATGAGTTACTTTTTGGCTTGAACTTTGTCTCATAGGCCCGTGAGGCCTCTTGCAGACGTTAATACATCTTTCTTACTTTCTTTTTCTCTGGAGGCCAGATTCTATTATGCACTATAAAGGTCATGCAATCCTTACACTGAAGTCAAAAGATGTGCGGATCAAGCTTCTTGGACAATCTTACAAGCTGGAGGGTACCAAAGTATGGATAGGTGAGGAGCTTACACAAGCTCAACTCAAGAATAAGGCAACTGAGTTAGCTAAAGTCAGGGCTGCCAGAGAGGATGGAAAATGGGCAGTTTACTGTGAAGGCGTAGCCCTAGTCAGAGAGTTTAAATCAAAACCAAAAGACTCTCAGTCTTAAACTGATGTATGGCTGATTACTCTTTCAGACTATTATGTAGATACTCTAAGTAAATTGGGGTTGCTTTTGCACTCCTTGGGAGCTGCCATGTGCCCTCCCAAAAGCAGATGTACTAGAGGGTTTCTTGCTATCCCATAGACCTTTTGGTCTCTAGTGGACATTAATAGACTTTCTTTCTTCTTTCTTCTTTCTTTCTCTCTTTCTCTCTTGCCTTTTCTCAATCTCTCCCTCTCCCCTCCTCAGCCCCTTTGCTCCTCTCATCCCCTCCCAGCCCTTCTCCTCTCCTCTTCTTTAGCTGAACTACCGCTCTAGCCTCTCCCTTTCCCTTCGCTCTTCCTCCGCCTTCCTTTAGGCTCTCCAGCTCTAGCCTCTCTCTTCAACCTTTCCAAGCGTTGGATGGGTTATTTATATGTTTGAATCGTCCTTCCACCCTCAATTGATGAATGGCGACCCATTCAGTTCACTTCCATCAGCTACGAGAACATGCATTTTTTCAAAAGACAATAGTTGCTGTTGCAAAAGGATGTAGAGTTAGCGCGCTCCCCCACCCTCTTTGCACACATTCATGGGTACCAGCCTTCTAGATCACAAGATAGGGACTAGCTGCTTGTGGCTTTACCTTTGGACTTCACCCATGGCTTCTTGACGTTTGATTATTGGGATGAGGTTTCTTTTAGGTGGCCTTTGACTCTCTTGGAGCAGCGAGCACAGCGCTGAAGGCTAGTCCATTGTGTTAGAATTATAGATATAATTCAGCAGTGACCAATGTAATATAATAAGCTAGTTAGGGGCACTTTTCCCTCTTTAAGAGGTTTTTCCCCCTAACCGCAGTTAGTTCACTAACTATGGTTAGTGACTACTAAGGTTTTGTCACTAGGACAAAACCTTATCTTTTCCTTCAGTGTGTTGTACTCTCACTCTCTTCTATTGCAACTAAGCTTTCAGCTTCCAAGCTTCCAGCTCTCACACTCTCTCTTGCTCTCTCTCTCACTCACTCTATACTCACATTTGGTATCAGAGCGGGTTCAAGAGCTTCGGGCTCCCTGCTCCCTTCAAGTTCCAGTCCTTTGCTTCATGTTTCAGCCTGCTCCAACTCGTCCGTACAGTCCGTACGGAATTCTGACGTACTGCCTCCGTACATTCTCCGTACAGGTTCTGTGCAGCGCCGTACATCGTTCGTACAATTTTCGTGCAGCACCGTACAACGTACGTACAGTCTCCGTACAATACCGTACAGACTGTCGTACATGTATCGCTTCTCTCCATACAGACTCGATGTACAACTGTCGTACAGCAACCGTACAGGTCGCCGTACCTTGCAACGTCCGTACAAATTCGCCGTACAGTTGGATTCCGTACCTGCGCTGACAGTCCCGTTCCTGTCGTACAGTCCGTACGTACTGTACCGTACCATCTGTACCTTTCATAGATTTGCGTGCATTTCTGGACTTTCAGATCTGTATTTGCAGATTTACACAGGTTGCCTTCAGCCACAGGTGTTCTTTGGCTGGCACATCTTGCAGAAAACCATAGTTTGGTTCAGTTGTTTGGGAGTACATTTGGGGCATTTTGTATATTGCAGGCATTGCAATCATTGTGCAGTTTTGGAGCTACATCTGGAGCAAAATTGCAGATTTTGTTTAAAATTTGGGGCTTCTACACAGATCTGCAGATCTAGTCTGAAATTTGGGGCTTTTGTTCAAAAATTGCAGATTTGGGGCTTTTAGTAATTTTGCCCCTTTTTGGTTGCAATTTCAAGCCACAAATTGGGGCTTTTGTGTTGGGAGAGCATTTTTTGGAGTATTCAGTTCATACTGCCTTTCTTGGAGTGTTTGAAGCACTTTTGGCAGATTTTGGAGAGTTTTTGATGCTTGGACAGATTTCTGACAGTGCAAGTACAGAAATCTAAGTTGCATTTACAGCCTGTGCTTGGCTGTGTTTTTTTGGGAGTTGTGCATTCCATTCCCAGTAAGGGAATTCTGCTTTGTATCCGCTTCAATCTTTTTCTCAGAAATGGCCCATCAAAATCAGAATGAGTTTCCGTTTGGTGGTCTTTCACAAGAAGACAAGTTGGATGGTACCAACTACTCCCTCTGGAGTTTCATGGTACGTAATATTCTGATTTCTCGAAATCTATGGGATTATGTCAATGGGGATGAGATCCGACCAGCAGATATTGCATCTGCTACCCCTCCTCAGCAAGGAGGTGGAAGAGGTCGTGCACAGGGTGCAGCTGCAGGATAAGTTGTTGGTGCAGCTACAGTCAATACTCCAGAGCAGAAGAGATGGGATTCACGGGATGCCTTAGCTTTGTCATGCATCTCTCTTTCAGTGAAAAGATCTATCATTCCGCATATCCGGTCGTGTAAGACCTCCAGGGCAACGTGGGATATCTTGGAAAGCATGTATGCAGCCCGGAATGATGCCAGGGTATCTTTCTTAAAAAGAGAGTTGAGCAATACACATATGGAGGAGGGTGACTCCATGTCAGTCCACCTCACAAAGCTACAGGATCTCAGAGAGCAATTGTTAAACATAGATGAAATTATTCTTGATTCAGAGATGATTACAACCACTCTGAATTCTCTTCCTGATTCTTATCTCAGCTTTCACACTTCGCTGAACTTATCATTGAGGGGGGGTGCAAATCCCCTCACTTTTCATGAGTTGATAGGACTTCTGCTTCAGGAGGAGCAGACCAGGAAAAAATTGGCTTCACGTGCAGGTGAACAAGCCATGCTCTCAAAATTTAAATAAAAAACAAAGGGACAGGCAAAGACATCAGCAAATCAGCCTTCCAGTGGGTCAGGACAGCCTTCACAAAAGGCTAAAAATGATGCAAGTAAGCCCAAAAAGAAGGGTTTTTGTCATTACTGCAAAAAGCCAGGTCATCACATAGCAGAATGCAGGAAAAGGCTTGCAAAAGAAAAGAAAAACAGCTCAGGTATGGCTGTTTCAGATTCAGCCCCTCATGCATCTGATAGTGGGGATGCTGCAGCCAACTTTGTTGGTCAGGATTATGCCTTTTTATCTTGCATTTCAGATTCTAGGTTGGCTGTTCCAGATGCTCGGGATAGTACAGCCTCTTGCAGTGATGATACATATGCATTTTTGACTTGCAGCTTTGACTCTTCTACAGATGCATCTACTTTCAGTGTTAATGAAACACTGAACACATGGTATTTTGACAGCGGTGCATCCAAGCACATCACTTCTAGGAAGTGTCTTTTTACTTCCTTGCATCCACCTCCTGTTGGTAAGAAAGTCACTTGTGCCAACAACTCATCATATTCAATACGTGGCACAGGAGAGGTTGAGCTCACTGCCATTGATGGCTCAATTTTCAGACTTTCAGATGTCTTATATGTGCCTGGCATAACCAAAAATCTCCTTCAGTGTCCACTCTTAACAGAGGGGGATTTCAGGTCATCTTTGAGGATGACAAATGTGCTGTCCGAGACAGGGAAGCTAACTATGCCTTAAGGTTATCTGGTACTCTGCTGCGTGGGCTTTTTCAGCTTGATATTTTTGAGAAAAGAGCAGCCCATGCTCTGGCAGTTTCTACCCCTACAGCTGCCATGCAAAATGCAGAATTATGGCATGCCAGATATGGTCACATGCATTACAACAGCTTGATGACACTTCAGAAAGTTTCAATGGTTGATGCATTGCCACCTCTTGAGATACCTCCTCCACATGCCTGTGAAGGGTGCATTTTAGGTAAGATGCATAAATGCCCCTTCAAGAAGGATGGTTCAGTTAAAGCTGTTCGCAAATTGCAGCTTATACACAGTGATGTCTGTGGTCCCATGAGGACTCCGTCGTTGGGTGGTCATCTCTACTTTGTTACATTTATTGATGACTACTCCAATTTTACTTGGGTTTATGGGCTGAAAAAGAAATCTGAAGTGTTCACGGTGTTTAAACACTTTTCAGCCATGGTTGAAAATGAAACCGGACTCAGGATGCAGACATTACGCACGTATAGAGGTGGAGAATACCTATCTGCAGAATTTGATGCTTTTCTCAAGGGCAAGGGTATTGTGCATCAGCTCACAGTCAGGCTGACCCCTCAGCAAAATGGCAAAGCTGAGAGGAAAAATAGAACCCTCATGGAGATGGACAGATGTATGCTGAAAAGCACCCTCATGGAGATGGACAGATGTATGCCTCATAAATTCTGGCTAGAGGGTTTGATGTGTGCCAATACATTTTGAACAGGGCTCCCACTAAGGCTTTAAAAACAAAAACTCCTTTTGAGGTCTGGAATGACAGGAAGCCTTCAGTGGATCACTTCCAAGTCTTTGGATGCCTTGCCTATGCACATGTGCCAGTTGAATTTAGGCACAAATTGTCAGATAAAGCCATCAAATGCATATTTGTTGGATACAGTGCAAAAAGCAAGGAGTACCGTCTCTACAATCCTGCTACACGCAAAATCATAGTAAGTGGAGACGTGATATTTTCTGAGAATTCAGCTCACACTCAGGCTGAATTTCAAATGCCTTCGTCTTCAGAGGATGTCTTTGAGGGGTTGCTACCCATTGCTTTGGGTTCCCCTGCTGATTTTTCTGATCCAAATTAGAATTTACAGCAACCTCCAAATGCTTCAGTTCCGCCACAGGATGTCTTGCCCCCTCCACAGGCAGTGGAACAGGTGGTGCAGCAAGAAATGGCAGACATACATGCAGCAAAAACAGTCCCAAACTGGCTGTTACAGACTCTCAGAACTTGATGCTCCGTTACTTGGCAGGACTCGCAGTGCAGCAAGGCACATGGAAGGTGCTAATTCAGTGGAATCAGCATATGTAGGTACTCTCCTTAATGAGGAGGAGCCTACCACATTTGAAGAGGCAAAGGATAATGTGCATTGGATGAATGCCATGCACGATGAGTTGCAGTCCATTGCAAAAAATCAGACTTGGGATGTTGTGGACTTGCCACAGGGTAAACATGCCATTGGCACACGATGGGTATTCAAAGTCAAATGGAAGCCAGATGGCTCCATTGACAGATATAAGGCCAGGCTGGTTGCTAAGGGCTATGCTCAGAAAAAGGGCATAGATTATGAGGAGACATTTGCTCCTACATCCCGGATGACCACCATCCGATCAGTAATTGCAATGGCTGCACATTTTGAGTGGAATGTTCATCAGTTGGACATAAAAACAGCCTTCTTAAATGGGGACTTGCTGGAAGAGGTGTATGTCAAACCACCTCCGGGCTTTGCAATTACAGCAAATGCACTTCAAGTATGCAAGCTCAATAAAGCTTTATATGGGCTGAAACAGGCCCCTCGTGCATGGTATGCCAAGATACATGCCTTTTTGACAAGCAAGGGGCTGCACAATAGTCCTACTGAGAGCACCCTCTACATCAAGATGGATGGGGAGGAAATATTAGTCTTCCTTGTTTATGTCGATGACTTACTGCTCACAGGGTCCAATGAAGAAAAAATTGCAGATTTCAAAGCTGATTTGCAGACCAACTTTGACATGTCAGATTTGGGGCTGCTTCACTTTTATTTGGGGATCCAGTTCTCTCATGAGAGACGTGGCACTGTTATGTCTCAGTCCAATTATGTTCAGAAACTCTTGGACAGATTTAACATGCAAGAGTGTAAGCCCATAGCCACTCCTATGGAGCCGGGGCTGAAACTCACAATGCATGATGCAGGAGAATCAGTTGATGCCACACTTTACAGTCAGGTTGTTGGATGCCTCATATATCTCTGCAACACTAGAGCTGATATTCAGTTTGCAGTATCTCAGGTGAGCAGGTACATGCACAGCCCAAAAACTATGCATTGGCAGGCAGTTAAGCGCATCTTCCATTATTTGTAGGGCACAAAGTCTTTTGGCTTACTATTTCCCAAGGGGGGTTGCATGCCTACAGTGATTCAGATTGGGCTGGTGATTATGACACTAGGCAGTCCACTAGTGGCAATTGTTTCTGTTTGGGTAAATCTTGCATTTCATGGCTGAGCAAGAAACAATCTACAGTGGCTACCTCATCATGTGAAGCTGAGTACAGGGCAGCTTTCACAGCAACAGTTGAATGTGTCTGGCTGCGACGTCTATTTGCTGATCTTCATCTGTCTTTGGAGGGTCCCTCTCCAATTCTCACTGATAGTCAGAGTGCCATTGCAGTGGCAAAGAATCCAGTGTTTCATGCTCGCACGAAACACATCGAGGTTCACTATCACTATGTCAAAGAGAAGTTGCATGCAGGAGAGATCAAGATGATCTTTGTGTCCACACATGACAACGTTGCAGATATTTTCACCAAAGCACTACCACATGAAAAGTTTGAGGCATTTCGCAGTGCCCTGAACTTATATCCGTTTGGTGATTGATCAGCCTTGTACATGACATTGGCACTGCAGGGGGGTGTTAGAATTATAGATATAATTCAGCAGTGACCAATGTAATATAATAAGCTAGTTAGGGGCACTTTTCCCTCTTTAAGAGGTTTTTCTCCCTAACCGCAGTTAGTTCACTAACTATGGTTAGTGACTACTAAGGTTTTGTCACTAGGACAAAACCTTATCTTTTCCTTCAGTGTGTTGTACTCTCACTCTCTTCTATTGCAACTAAGCTTTCAGCTTCCAAGCTTCCAGCTCTCACACTCTCTCTTGCTCTCTCTCACTCACTCTATACTCACACATTGGCGCTTGGTTCTAGGAAGATGTTCTTCAAGCCCTTTTTAGGATTTGATTCTGTAGAGGAGCATAGGGAAACGACCTCACTTTTCATCAAATTTCTACTGCTGACTCATATGTACTGTCGACTCCTAGCTAAGATTGGAGCCGAGTCTCGGTAATATCAACCCTTTAAAATATCTTAAATATTTGGATTTTGTCCTGGTTTACCCTCTTCTGCAAGCATTGATGAGCAGATCGGACGAGGTGCCTAAGAATAGGGTCATTGTGTCAGGTCTTAATACTTTTGATGACCACATAATGCTTCACTGTCTTGATGGCTCTCTTTTTCGACAGAGAGTCGAGATTGTAGGCAGGCTGGATATGCAGGACCTTTGGGCATTTTGCTAGAGATCGCCCCAAGAAGAAGAAAGGCTAAATAAATCTTCTGGTGCGGCCCCTCGTCCTCCTAGACAGAGTCTAGCTCTCACTCTGTGGCCCGTACTTCTGCTCCGCTTGGGGTTGCAGTTAGAGTTACCGCTCCACCACCTACAAATCAAGAGGTCTTCTCGTCTCAGACTTCGTTACGGTTGTGTTGTATCCTAATCCTGGTTGCAGCTAGTGATGCCCACGACATTTACAAGCCACAGCCAGTGGTGTCCTAGACCTTTGCTGGACGGAGGCCAGTGATGTTGCTCCTTGAGTTCCATCTCCAGACCCGCCCTTCGTCCGAACTGCGCCCTTACACTTTTGTTCTCAAGTCTCCCTTTGTTGACCGAGGGAAGGATGTGGCTCTTGCTTCCTTAGCTCTTTTGCCGGTAGGGATGTTAACACTCTAGCGTTGTGCGTGGCTTAGAGGAACTCTCTTCTGTAGCTGATTATGGAGAGATAGAGTTTGTGCCCTCTAGCTTTGATGATGCGATACTTGGTGTGGGGATTCTTCACACTATGGATTTTGCTTTTCTCCACTACTAACTGCGATCTTTGATACACGAGGGAGTTGTTTTGGCCATCAGGTCGGGTAAGGCTTTCTAGCGTAATTCCTCCTGCCAATGAGGATTGTTAGCTAGACTATTCAGGGCCTTGACGGTGTGCCACATCGCCACCAAAGGTAGCTGATTAGAAATCAGCTTCATCTAGAAGTTACTAGGGGATCTACTGACATTCTTTTTATTCATGAACACAACTAGATGCTAGAGATTGTGCAAAGTTGTCACGAGGACATGAAAAGTGATGTGAAGTAACTTTTTAACTTAACCCAAGCTTGACCTGGGGTTAACCATGGTTAAGTGTAGTAATGGTTTGGCTGTGAGGGACTCGCTAGAGGAAGTGCACACTTCCTAGAAGCTCCTAGGGGCAAAGTCTAGGTGCACCACTAGGTCCTAGGGGCAAGGCAAAGGCTTGAAAGAGGGGTCTAAAAGTTGGGTCCAAGGACAACCACCGTTGTCATTGGTATGGTGGTTAGAGATTTAATGAAGGGTCAAGTGTGATGCATGTAGGTGCATGGCTTTCTCCCACCTACCATCTCTCTCCCCTCACCCTCCTGGAGGCTAGTAGGAGTTGCAGAAGCTCCCCCTTGCATTTTTCTTGGCATTTTCATGGTGGCTGTTGCTGCAGCTCTGGCTGTTCCTTCTCCTCTTGCACGCTTTTCAAGGCAGCCCTGCTGCAGGCAGGTATCCTGAGGTTGTGTTTGGTTGCTGGCGCGTATCCCGAGGTAAGGAAACCAGACATGTGGGTCTCACATTTCACCAATCCGGAATTTAGGACTGCACTTGTTGTCCTTCACAAGAGCAAGTGCCCGGGCTCACCTTTTTTTTTGCTTTTTGAAAAGTTTTTGGGGACCATGTTATCTCAGCCCTACAGAGCATTTGGGGCTCAAGTACTATGCGGATTCACTTACAGAGGCTCTCATTCATCTTATCCCGAAGGAAGGTTGCAGAAATTTGAGCGTGTGTGTGTGTACACTCACCATTTATGTGGTATTTGGTATTCTTTTTGGATATGTTCACGAAAGAGTGTTCAGTTGCTAGGTTGGCGTGATGCCATAAAAAATATTTAGATAGCTATGACAGTCACACCCAATGCTTGAAAGCTTTGATACCGGTGTTACGTTCTCAACTATTACTCTTGTCTCAACCCACATAAGTAGGCTCAAGCTTATAGCCATCTCGCCTTGATATCTCTTGATGCTTTCTCCTTCTTTCTACTTGAAGAAGGTTTGCAAGCATAGGTGGCTGCCACCTCACCATATCCTTGCCCTGTGGGTTAACTAAACAAACTCAAAGGTAATTACCCCCTATGAGTCCTCTTTCTAAGGTAGTGCTCTATCTTCTAGTACATACCATGGTCCTAGGCTAACATTCCTATGTAACTGATAGCCCTTGGCACAACACATGGTTCACTGCTCTTAAGTCTAACCCTAGTACTCCACAACTATTATTGGTGGTCAATAAAGGATGCCAACTCATCAATGTAGACACTAAATGGATGCCAATTCATCCATGTAGGGGTGAGGCCTATGCCTCAAGACCCAGTGCAAACATGACAAATCATCATCCAGTTTGACATATGTGCCAATATCATTCAGATGGTCATTATCACAAACAGCCATCTGGGCATCAGTTGTGAATGTGTCAGCTACAAAGTACATACGACAGGCTGCCACCTCCTGCAGGCCTTCTCCATTGCTGCACACTCTTCACAGTCGCCTGCAGCACTGTTCACAGGTAATCTCTGGACTGATACTTGCAACACCTAACGGCATTGTAACCATGCAAGGTGTTTGATGATGTCCAAATCAATGTGACAGTGTGTAAGGACAGCCATTGCAGGTCCCACTTAACCCAGCCGCCCAGCCACTGTTGGAGCTTCTTGTGCCCCCAAATATGTGGTTGGGGGTCAGAGGAGAGTCTCTCTCTCTCTCTATCTATATATATATATATATATATATATATGTGGGACTACTTAAAAGTGCAAATCCATTTGTTTCAAGCATAATAATACTTGGGACTTTAGCCCTCTTTCCATTCTATTTAGTAGTCACATGTATGCGTATTTTCAAAATTGATGCCTATGCCCCCAATACAAAACTCTCTATGAGTTATTCCTCCATGTTGTATTCAACGTCCCTGGAATTCTCTCTGATAATAAATAGAGTTGACAAGAGGGCGTTCTCTTAGATGTTTGAGGGCATGGAGTAGAAGAATGCAGGGTGCTATGACGACGAGAAGTTGCAATACATGAGCATCACAGCTATAGCATTGGTCTGGGAATGGACTATAAAGAGCAGTTTATAGTTTTGTAGTTTGATCAGTCTACTACCAGAAGGCATCGGCAGCAAGCTTTCTTATTTCTTACCGTTGATAAGATTAACACTATAAAAGCATTGCAAACCAGTCTGAAACGTTATCTATCATGTTCTTTCATTTTGTTTGAGCTGGGTTAATCTTTTTGATACGGAGGAACTTTTGGGCTTGTATCGTTGTCTGGAAGAAACTTTTGGAAACAACAATGGGTTCAGTGTGCATACAATGAGTAACGGAAAATTAACAAGCAGTGAGCTGTGTGACTTAGTAGAAAAAATACTGATGTTTCAAGTTTCTGATTCAGACAATGGTTTGGTTATGCCGTCTCTGTTAAAGGCAAACTTAAGCCGGTTCAAAGTAGCGCAAGTTCTGGCTTGAAATTGAATCTTTACATGGTTTGTCCCTCCTAGAACGAACAACAATCATCCTCGGTTGTGCATTCTATAAGCAGGCATTCATGTGACTGTGTCACTATTCTTGTTCTGGCATAGTAGCTGCTAACTTGTCCATTTGTGTGCAAGTAAAAAACAAAGACTGAATTTTTAACTGCTGTATATAGTCTTGCACTTTAGGAATACAGTATTCATTTGATTATGTTTAAACAACTGACTAAAGTATACATGGACTTGCAGTTGGCAGCTTGTCGCTCTCTACAGCATCTTATAGATGACGTTCACTTTTATGAGAAAGATTTTGTAGCATATGTGCCCATGTGTTTGGAACTGCTATTTTGGTTCATGAGGAACGCACATGAATTCGATTCCAAGGTACTCTTTCTTCTATAGTGTTTTTGCATGATAAATTTTCATCTCTTTTGGGGTTGAGGATGATTTGAAGCACCTCAAAACAGTCAACAGGTTGCTGTGTCTTTGCAACTTGTGGGAGTTCATTATGAAGAAATTTGCACTGTATGGTGGTAGCTACACCATGATACAAACACTTCTCTTTGGAGGCTCTAGCATTTTCTTTCCAAGGGTGGCGAGGCTTTCCAAATCATGTTTGCGTGAATTCAGAAAACCAAAATGGGTATGTTTTGAGATATTGTCTAGTTAGGTTCTTGAGTAACCAACACGTGCTTGTCCCTCTTGCTTATAATGACATCACATTCATAGGAGTCTCAGGAAAAGCTTGAGTCATCTGGTTAGCAATGAGAGGACACTGTAGCTCATTTTTCCAGTCCTGGATGCAAGATGGTCACAATAAACATTTCAGGCGAGATGTTTTGAAATGTCTTTTGCACACCAGGTTGTTTACTGCTGTTGACCGTATTCTGTAACCCAAACATTTCATCGAGGAATATTTGGATTATTTTGTGTTTGGTGGCACTAAAAGCCATATTGCTGTGAGAGGTGTAAGTAATTTTCAGCTTATATCCTCCCTGTTGTGCTTCCCTGCTGCCCTCCCCACCACCTCGCTACCTCGCCTTGCTTCCTCTCCCCCCCACAGGCTGTTGCCTGTGACTCATAGCCTGCTCTTCTCAACCAGCTCTCCATCTCCCCCCGCAGCTGCTCTTCTCACACCAACAGCCATTCTCCATCTCCCTTGCAGCTGCGTTGCTCCACCTGCAGCTGTCCTACACTTCCACAGCCTCTTTGCCCACATCCTTTTCCCTTAGCACCTGCCCTTCCACGACCCACAGCTGCCTCTCCCCTCCCACAGCTACTCCTCCTCCCTCCCTCCCCCCCACAGCTAGCCTTCAATCCCATCAGCCCCCTCTCACCCTCAGTCCTCCCTGTCCTTCTCAGCCGCTCCCCCCCCCCCCCCCTCTCTCTCTCTCTCTCTCTCTCTCTTCCCCCCCCTTCCCTTTGGGCCACCTCACTCAAGCAGCTTGCACTCTTAAGATGTCATTGCAGGGCCAATTACAAAACATTGATTAGGACTGGAACACAAAGGTAGCCACTATGCATGCATAGTTTGCCCAATTAGAGCAGGTTGGAGGTTTTCAAGGAGCAAATGGCTTAAACATCAACATACGTCGAGGTTGTAAGAAAGAAAGAAAGAAAGAAAGAAAGAAAGTTTATTAAAGTCTTCAGAAGACCGATGGGTCTATGAGACTGTATGAAACCTGATACAACAAGTTGAAAGGGTGAAGCTACTAAAACGGGCATCATCTCCCATGCTAGGTGCTAAATGCTACATAGTTATAAAATCATCAGCACTACATAGTCATAACATTAACATCATTGTCGTCATCATCATAATATCACATTAAATCCAATGCCAAGTTTGGTCTGGTACAGCAGATATTGGAGGCTCCTAGAAGAGAGGTCATGATGGACTTGATGGCTGGTGGGGCTATGGTGGTTTAAGGTTAGAGATAGTTTCTGCACATACTTGGATTGAGACATAACAGTGCCACGTCTCTCTTGAGAGAACTGGATCCCCAAATAAAAGTGAAGCAGCCCCAAATTTGACATGTCAAAGTTGGTCTGCAAATCAACTTTGAAATCTGCAATATTATCTTCATTGGACCCTGTGAGCAGTAAGTCATCCACATAAAGAATGATGACTAAAATTTCCCCCCCATCCTACTTGATGTAGAGGGTGCTCTCAGTAGGACTATTGTGCAGCCCCTTGCTGGTCAAAAGGCATGAATCTTGGCATACCATGCACGAGGGGCCTGTTTCAACCCATACAAAGCTTTATTTAGCTTGCATACCTGAAGTGCATTGTCTGAAATTTCAAAGCCTGGAGGTTGTTTGACATAAACCTCTTTCAACAAGTCTCCATTTAGGAAGGCTGTTTTAATGTCCAACTGATGAACATTCCACTCAAAATGTGCAGCCATTGCAATAACAGATCGGATGGTGGTCATCCGGGATGTAGGAGCAAAAGTCTCCTCATAATTTATGCCCTTTTTCTGAGCATAGCCTTTGGCAACCAGCCTTGCCTTGTATCTGTCAATGGAGCCATCTGGCTTCTGGCATGTTTACCTGGTGGCAAGTCTACGACATCCCAAGTCTGATTTTTCTGAATGGACTGCAATTCATCGTGCATGGCATTCATCCAATGCACATTGTCCTTTGCTTCTTCGAATGTTGCAGGCTCCTCCTCATCGAGAAGAGTACCTGCATATGCTGATTCCACTGAATTAGTACCTTCCATGTGCCTTACTGCACTATGAGTCCTGCCAAGTAATGGAGCATCAATCTTACTCTCCCTGAGAGTCTGTAACAGCCAGTTTGGGACTGTTTTTCCTGCATGTATGTCTGCAATTTCTTGCTGAACCACCTGTTCCACTGCCTGTGGAGGTGGCAAGACATCCTGTGGCTGAACTGGAGCATCGGGAGGTGGCTGTAAATTTTGATTTGCCTCAGAGGGGAACCCAAGGCAATGGGTAGCAACCCCTCAAAAACATCCTCTGAAATTCAGCCTGAGTGTGAGCTGAATTTTCTGCAAATATCACATCTCTACTGACAATGATTTTGCGTGTAGCAAGATTGTAGAGATGGTACCCCTTGCTTTCTGCATTGTACCCAACAAATATGCACTTAATTGCCTTATCTGACAACTTATGCCGAAATTCAACTGGCACATGAGCATATGCAAGGCATCCAAAGACACGGAAATGATCCACTGAAAGCTTTCTCCCATTCCAGACTTCATAGGGAGTTTTTGTTTTCAAAGCCTTAGTGGGAGACCGATTTAAGATGTAGTTGGCACACATTAGACCTTCAAGCCAGAATTTGTGAGGCATGTGTTTGCTTTTCAGCATACATCTGTCCATCTCCATAAGAGTTCTATTTTTCCTCTCAGCTTTGCCATTTTGCTGAGGGGTCAGCCTCACTGTGAGCTGATGCACAATACCCTTGCCTTCCAGAAAACTTTCTTACCAACGGGAGGTGGATGCACGGAAGTAAAGAGACACTTCCTAGAAGTGATATGCTTGGAGGCACCGCTATCAAAATACCAAGTATTCAGTGTTTCATTGACACTGAAAGCTGATGCATCCATGGAGGGATCATAACTGCAAGTCAAAAAGGCATATGTATCATCATTACAAGTGGCTGTACTATCCCGAGCATCTGGAGCAGCCAGCCTAAATCTGAAATGCAAGATAAAAAGGCATAATCCTGTCCAACAAAGTTGGCTGCAGCATCCCCACTGTCAGATGCATGAGGAGCTGAATCTGAAACAGCCATACCGGAGCTGTTTTTCTTCTCTTTTGCAAGCCTTTTCCTGCATTCTGCAATGTGATGACCTGGCTTTTTGCAGTAATGACAAAAACCCTTCTTCTTGGGCTTAGTTGTATCATTCTTAGCCTTTTGTGAAGGCTGTCCTGACCCAGTGGAAGGCTGATTTACTGATGTCTTTGCCTGTCCCTTTGTTTTTGACTTGAACTTTGAGAGCATAGCTTGTTCACTTGCACGTGAAGCCAAGATTTTCCTGGTCTGCTCTTCGTGAAGCAGAAGTCCTATCAACTCATGAAAAGTGAGAGGATTTGCACCCCCCCTCAATGATAAGTTCAGCGAGGTATGAAAGCTGAGATAAGTCTCAGGAAGAGAATTCAGAGCGGTGGTAATCATCTCTGAATCATGAATAATCTCATCAATGTTCAATAATTGCTCTTTGAGATCCTGTAGCTTTGTGAGGTGGACTGACATGGAGTCACCCTCTTCCATATGTGTGTTACTTAACTCTCTTTTCAAGAAAGATACCCTTGCATCATTCCGGGCTGCATACATGCTTTCTAAGATATCCCACGCTGCCTTCGAGGTCTTACACGACCGGATATGCGGAATGATAAATCTTTTCACTGAAAGAGAGATGCATGACAAAGCTAAGGCATCCCGTGAATCCCATCTCTTCTGCTCTGGAGTGGTGGCTACAGCTGCACCAACAACCTGTCCTGCAGCTGCACCCTGTGCACGACCTCTTCCTCCTCCTTGCTGGAGAGGGGTATTAGGTGCCATACCTGCTGGTCGGATCTCATCCCCATTCACATAATCCCACAAATTACGAGAAATCAGAATATTGCGTACCATAAAACTCTAGAGGGAGTAGTTGGTACCATCCAACTTGTCTTCCTGTGAAAGACCACCGAACTGGAAATCATTCTGATTTTGCTGGGCCATGTCTGAGAAAGAGATTACAGCAAATACAAAACTGAATTCCCTTAGCACTGGCTGAAAATGCAACTCAGATTTCTGCAATTTCTCTGTCAGAAATCTGTCAAAGCATCAAAACTCTCCCGAAATCTGCCATAAGTGCTGCAAAACACTTACAGAAAGGCAGTGTGAACTGAAATCTCCAAAATTGCTCTCCCAACACAAAAGCCCCAAAATAGGCCTGAAATTGCAACTAGAAAGGGGCAAATTGACCAAAAGCCCCAAATGTTGTAAAAATTGCGCTTTGTTTGCAAAAGCACTGCGAAATTGTAGTGTAATCACAAAATCCCCAAATTTCTGCAAGAAATTGTACTGCAAAACTGAAAGCCTCAAATTTTGAGCTTGAAATTGTAACTAGAAAGGGGCAAATTTACTAAAAACCCCAAATCTGCAATTTCTGAGCAAAAGCCCCAAATTTCAGACCAGATCTGCAGATCTGTTTGCAATGCTTGCTCCAAGTGCAGCTCCAAATTTCATCAACACCTGCAAAGTGTTTGCAATGTCTGCCCGCGAATACAAATGGCCGTACTGTACGGACGAGCTATGTGCTACAGGCTGTATGGCAAAACAGTACGGAATGTACAGCAGGTACGAAGACTGTACGGAACATTCCGTATGTCTTGTACGGAAGGCATCGCAAAGAACAACCAATGAGCTGTACGGAAGAATTCGCAGGTACTTGTACGGGCAGCAACCAAATATCAGTTTGGACGAAATGACACAGGAGCTGTACGGCTGGCGATGACGAATCGTACGGATTGTACAGACGGAGCTGTCGACGAGGGGCGTACGGAAGGTACGGACGACAAGACTGCAGGTACGAGCAGGTACGACAGGTACGAAAGCAGTAGGTACGGACGATCAATGCAGGTGTAGTACGTGCTGGAGTAGCAGGGCCGTACGGACCTGTATGGAATGTATGGCACTGTACGGGATGACGAGACTGCAGCAGACAGAAGGTACAGCTAGCAAAGGGAGCTCACGGGAGCTAGAGTCCGGGAGCAAGTCCAAGAGCACGATTTGCTCTGATACCAAATGTGAGTGTGAGTGGAGAGAGAGCAAGAGAGTGAGCTGAGAGCTTGAAAGCTTGAAAGCTTATTTGCAATAGAAGAGTGTAAGAGATACAAATGAAGGAGTGAGATAAGGTTTTATCCTAGTGACAAAACCTTAGTAGTCACTAACCATAGTTAGTGGACTAAGTGCGGTTAGGGGGAAAAACCTCTTAAAGAGGGAAAAGTGCCCCTAACTAGCTTATTAAATTACATTGGTCACTGCTGAATTATATCTATAATTCTAATAGGAATGCTGCATCAATCTGCAGCAGAGATGACCTAAAGTCAGCTTGAATGATTTGGTGGGGAATTGAGGAGTTACTGTATATCATCTGCAATAGCATGAGAATCTAGAGATGCTCTACTCGAGCCTACTTTGCCTTAGAGAGATCTGGTGCCCAACAAGGGCTATCGTACATGCTTGTTGGCCGGACCAAGGAGACAAAAAGGAGGGCCTTGGTTTGAGGGTCCTGAAAGTGTGAGTGGAAGCACTGTCTCTTTAGCTTGGCTAACTAGGCAAACCCTCTGCTCAAATGGGCATGTATAGCCAGTGTCATCGTAAAAATGGGACTAGAAAAGAGAACCCCTAGGTAGGTGTATGATGAAACAATATCAAGTGGTGATCCATCAAAAGTGAACTGCTCTCTATGCATAGCTGCTTGGGATGTGTTGAAGATCCTATTGAACTCCATATCCTATTGAACACATATATGAAGTATGGTTGAGTTTGGAACTTGTAAGGCATGCTGAAGAATTTGCAAAAGATCAATTTTTTCCTCACCATCATCATTCACTAAAATTACATTTAAGGCCATAGATCATAATTAGTATGATTATCTAGCTCCAAGTAAATATAAATGTATGTGTTATAGTTACCCTTAGTCTCTAAGACTTAAATACTCTAAGAAAACTCATTCTAAGTAAGAAGTATGGCCATTTTATCTAAAACCTAACAAATTAGCTTGAAATGTCGGTGTTAGGTTGACCTTAACACTTTAGGTAGAACTCAAACTAATAGGTGCAAGTCCTAATTCATAATAATTCCAAGTTTTTTTATAGAATATAAGCTATTATGGCAAATAATCAAAACCCCAAAATACCTTATCGATTCTTTTGAATAATTCTAGGAAGTGGCTAAGTTAATAGGACATAAAAGAGTCCTAGGACATTTTTATGTCCTTCTACCAAACTAGTGTTAAAGAGCACGCAGAAGTAAAGGGTGTGTCTAGGGAAAGGCTAGAGGATCAGTGTGTTGCATGTGAAAGCCTTGACGCTGCTTGAGTACAGTTTGCTAGTGGTTTGGATGCTTGGAAGCCTTTCAGTTGGGTCAGGTCAGAAGTGGATGCCTAAGATTGCCTTGCTAGTTGGATTCTAGTGGTGCACTTGGATTGGATGCCAAGAAGATAGTCGGAGGATTTGCAAAGAGGAGCAGTACAGGGGTGAACCGCTGGTGTAAAGCATTTCCATTCATAAGCATTAAATAAATATCGAAAGGGGCGCTAAGGGATTTGGGGCCAGTGGGTGTACTGTGTACTGTTTTCTCTGAGGAGTGGCATTCCAACCTCCCATTGTTGTTGTTGAAGTTTATTTCTAAGATTTGTTAAGTGGTTGAATCGACTGTCGCTTGCATTGTGTCTATTTATTATGAGGTTAATGAGTGAGTAGACGAGGATTGCTAACAGTTTACTTGTGAGAGAAGAAGGGAGCAGGAATGCAAGAGTGTGAGAGCAAGAGCAAGATGTAAGTGTGCAATAGAAGATGATAAGATGAGTACAAGTGAGAGGATAATTTTGTCCAAGTGACAAAACTATACTAACCCACTAACTGTGGTTAGGGGGAAAAACTCCTAGTGAGGGAAAAGTACTCACTTATTAATTACATTGGCCATTGCCTAGAATATGCCAATAATTCTAACATCCCCCTACAGTGCCAATATGATGTACAAGGAAGTGATCAATCACCAAAAGGAGATAAGTTCTGGGCACTGCGAAATGCCTTAAACTTCTCACATGGAAGTGCTTTGGTGAAGATGTTTGCAAAATCGTCATGTGTTGACACATAGATCATATTGATCTCCCTTGCATGCAACTTCCCCTGCGCCAGAATGAGGATACACTACTGAACATTCTGTTTAGTAGCAACTCCAAGGATTTCTGGAGGAAATTCCTAGAACGCCGATCCCCCTCCCCCCTCACAGACACTTCCCTCTGGCACTCCTACGCACGTACACTCTATGATATCCCTGATCAACCTCCTCCCGACCTCTCAGCCACCCCCCGCCCCACTTCTTGCACCCTCTTCACAACCCAGGGAGTCTCCCATGCAGCGCTCAAGCTTCACAATGGCCGAGCTAAGGATCATGAGGGCCTATGCACAGAGTTTGTTGCCTATGGCATCAAAACTCTAGCCCCCATCCTGGCAACGCTGTTCAATGAAGCTGTCTGCCACGGGTTCCCCAGAGCCTGGAGCCTGAACACTATCACACCCATCCACAAAGCAGGAGATCCCATGGATCCAGGGAATTACAGGACCATCATGATTGGACATGTTATGTCGAAGATCTATGCATCAGTGTTAGATGGCGAGGTCAGTGCTCGCGCAGAGGTACAGGGGCTCAGGGCATCCGGACAGGCCGGTTTCAGGACGGATCACTCGACTTACGATCACATTTTTACACTTAGAGGGATCATTGAGGAGGCCAGACACAGGAGACAGAGAGTATATTGTTGCTTTGTGGATTTCCGCAAGGCATTTGACACCGTTCCCCGCGCCCGACTCGTCAGACGCCTGCAGGAGTTAGGCTACGACTCGGAGGTTATCTGGGCAGTAGTAGCTCTCTATGAGCGGGTGACGGGCCAGGTCAGGATTGGCACCAGCTGGACCCCAGAGATCATGAGCACTATCAGAGTCAAACAAGGATGTCCCTTGTCACCGACTCTATTTGGCCCCCTCTACATCGACGAGCTCGAGACCACCATCAGGACACTCGGAGGTGCAGGCTGCTCTCTTGCGGAGGCTGTCATCTAGATTCTCCTATACGCAGACGATGTAGTACTACTATCCTCTTCTGCTACTGGTCTTTAGCGACACCTAGATGGACTTCAGGTCTTCTGTGATACACATGACTTGAAGGTCAACCTTGGGAAAACCAAGGTGATGATCTTCAACACTTCCAGACCCGCTATGCACCGAGAGCAGTTCCTCTTCGTCGGCGACCCTGTTGAGATAGTTGACTCTTACACATACTTGGGCGTTGTCTTCTCAGGCCCGATCTTCACGATGCGCCCGGCCATGCAGGCCAGGATCAGTCGGGGCTACGTCGCTCTTGCCAGGCTGGAGCGACAGTGCTACCACTCCCACTTCCAGGACCCACGGACCAAGTCTCTCCTTTTTGATTCTTTGGTCCGCTCAGCAGGCATGTACGGTAGCCCGTGGTGGGGAGCCGACCTTTCAGACACAGAGTGGGCTTGAGTCGAGCGCCTACAGATACTGATGTTTGCTCGGATGATCCCGCAGCAAACCATCGGTACCACACCACATCATTCTAGCAGAGTTCGGTGCCTCACCCCTACAGCTCGATGCGGCTTTCCAGGCTACCACGTATCGACACAGAGTTAGGGATTTCAGCTCCTCCTCCGATGGTCGCCTCCGCCTACCTTGGCTAGCCCTATCCTCCTCTATGGCCTTATCCGTTGATGGGGACCAGCGATGCTGGTATAGTCGTCTTTCTAGTTGGTTCACCCGACTAGGCCTCGACTTAGACCGGTTGCCTCCTTTTCAGTACAACCTCGACGCTCCACCATCTCCCCTCTCCCCCACTGACCAGGAGGTCAACCGGCTCATTCGAGCGGATCTGCTCCAGCTCCATACCTGGCGGACATGGTTTCTTCATCCCGAGCTTCCTGTGAAGCTCGACTTCTACCGTCGACACTGTCTCCAGATCTCACAGGAGTTCTTCATCACACCTCCGGGTTACACACAGCTTCATCTACCACATGCGCTCCGGATCTCCCTCGGTCAGTTTAGGGTTTCGTCACACCGATTACGGATTGAGAGCGGACGCGCAGAGGGTATCCCACGAGAGGGTTGCCTTTGCCCACTTTGCGACTTGCAGGAGATCGAGTCGGAGGAGCACTTTGCTTTCAGATGTCCTATCTATTATGCCATTCGAGGCTGGTACCATTGCCTCTTCCGCGACGGATTCGGCCCCCTCCCACACATGCTGCAGTTCTTGGATCAGCGATGCCTAGCCACTTTCTTACATGAGATGACTCGCCACCGAGATACCTCTCTCCGAGCACGGCGACACGCGCAGCACACACAGCGTGAGGACACCCAACGGCCCATCACTGATTTCTTCCAGTCACAGGATACCTCTCCTCAGTCTAGCCGACGACGCGGACGTGAGCGAGAGCCAGAGCCACGACAACTGCGCCAGCGGACAGACTCACACATCCGGGTCCATGACATCTCGTCTTTGCTCTCTGCCCGCCCCATCGGGGTTACCGTTGCCCTCATCCACAGGGCCACCCGCCGCCCCCGACGACCGAGCTCGACTAGGTCGCGTGACGTCAGAGGCCAATCATCTATCGCAGGGTTTTTTTTGGCCTCCCATTTGATGGCCCCTCTATGATTGGTCTCTGACGATCACCACCTGCACATATATATTGTATCTCCCCCCTCTGCCTCATTTTTGGTGCCCCCCCCCTTATTTTTTGTATCATCTGGAGGTAGACACATATTTTTTGTATCATGACTAGACACACCGTCCTTCATAACCTCTTTTTTGTAGAAACGGTTGGCTGGCCCGTTTTGAGACCGCCACCGTTATGGTCATTGTATCAGTTATCTTTAGTCTCATAGACCTTCACGGTCTCCCGAAGACTTTAATAAACTTTCTTTCTTTCTTTCTCTGACATAATGATAATGAACCTGAGTTGTCTTCGTGCGAGCATGAAACACACGATTCTTTGCCACTAGCACTCTGACTATGAGTGAGAAATGAAGAAGGACCCTCCAATAAGAGATGAAGATCAACAAACAAACGACGCAGCCAAACACATTCAATTGTCGCTGTGAAAGCTGCTCTGTACTCAGCTTCACATGAGGAAGTAGCCACTGTAGATTGTTTCTTGCTCAGCCAAGAAATGCAAGCTTTGCCCAAAAAGAAACAATTACCACTAGTGGACTGCCTGGTGTCATAGTCTCCATCCCAATCTGAGTCACAGTAAGCGTGCATCTGCAAGTCACCCCCCCTGGTAAATATCAAGCCATAAGACTTTGTGCCTTGCAAATAATGGAAGATGCGTTTTACAGCCTGCCAATGTGTTGTCTTTGGGCTGTGCATATGCCTGCTTACCTGAGATACTGCATATTGAATATTGGGCCGTGTATTGCACAAATAAATGAGGCATTCAACAGCCTGGCTATAAAGTGTGACATCCATTGATTCACCTGCAGCATACATAGTAAGCTTCAGCCCCGGCTCCGTGGGAGTGGCTATAGGCTTACAATCTTGCATGCTGAACCTATCCAAGAGCTTTTGCACATACTTGGATTGAGACATAACAATGCCACGCTTGTTTTATATGAACTGGATCCCCAAATTTCTTGCCACGCTTGTTTTATATGAACTGGATCCCCAAATCGAAATTTAACATGCCCAAATCTATCATGTCAAATTCAGCTTTCAATTCAGCCTTGAAATCTGCAATTATTTCCTCATTTGACCCTGTGAGCAGCATGTCATCTACATAAAGAATGATGACCAAAATATCCCCCCCATCCTTCTTGATGTAGAGGGTGCTTTCCGTGGGGCTATTGTGTAACCCCTTACTTGCTAGGAAGGCATCAATCTTGGCATACCATGCACGTGGGACTTGTTTCAGCCCATATAAAGCTTTATTCAGCTTGCAAACTTGAAGTGCATTGCCCGAAATTTCAAATCCAGGAGGTTGTTTGACATAAACCTCTTCCTGCAAGTCCCCATTAAGGAAAGCTGTTTTTATGTCAAACTGATGGACATTCCAATCAAAATTTGCAGCCATGGCAATAACTGACCGTATGGTGGTCATCCAGGATGTAGGAGGAAAGGTCTCCTCATAATCTATGCCCTTTTTTCGAGCATAGACTTTGGCAACCAGCCGTACCTTGTACCTTTCAATGGACCGATTGGCTTCCTTTTCACTTTGAAAACCGATTTGGTACCAATGGCATGTTTCCCTGGTGGCAAATCCATAACATCCCAAGTCTGATTTTTCTCAATGGACAAGCATTCCCTTAAAAACATCATCTGAAGAAGCTGGAATAGTAAATTCAGCATGTGTATGTGCTGAATTTTCTGAAAAGATAACATCTCTACTCACAAAAATCTTGCGAGAGGCAGGATTGTAGGGACGATAGCCTTTGCTTTGTGCACTATACTTAACAAAAATATACCTAAGTGCCTTATCTGACCACTTATGTCGAAACTCCACAGGCACGTGGGCATATTCAACACAACCAAAGACTCTGAAGTGATCCACTGAAGGCTTTCTCCCATACCAAGCCTCATAGGGAGTGATTGTCTTCAAAGCCTTTGTGGGAGCCCGATTCAAAACATAATTGACACACGAGGCCTTCGATCCAAAATCTGCGAGGCAACTTCTTACTAGTAAGCATGCATCTATCCATCTCCATGAGAGTGCGATTCTTTTGCTCAGCTTTGTAATTTTGCTGAGGTGTAAGCCTCACTGTAAGCTGATGTGTGATGCTTTTCTCCTTCAAAAATGCCTCAAATTCATGAGACATATACTCCCCCCTCTCTGTTAGTGCGAAGTGTCTGCACCTTGAGTCCTGTCTCATTTTCAACCATGGCCACAAAGTGTTTGAAATGCATAAACACATCTGTTTTTTTCTTTAGACCATAGACCCAAGTATAATTGGTGTAGTCATCTATGAATGTAATATAATAGAGATAACAATTGAAAGTAGGTGTTCTCATGGGACCACAGACATCACTATGTATGAGCTGCGATTTGCGAGTAGCTCTTACTGCACCATCCTTTTTAAAAGGAAATCTATGCATCTTGCCAAGGATGCATCCCTCACATGCATGAGGAGGAGGTGACTCCAAAGGAGGCAATGGATCAACCATAGCATGCTTTTGAAGTGTCATCAAGCTGCCATAGCTCATGTGCCCATATCTGGCATGCCATAACTCCGCATTCTGCATTGTAGCAGTGGGAGTGCTCATTGAAAGTGCAAGATTGGACCTTTTTTGATAAATGTTAAGCTGAAATAGACCCCGATACAAAGTGCTTGACAACAGCAAAGCATAGTCATTCTGTTTGTCTCAGTCTGCACACTTAGCATCATCACATATGACCTGAAATCCTCCTCGATTGAGAGAGGATACTGAAAGTAAATTCTTCTTTATGCCCGGCACATAAAGAACATCAATTATTCTGAAATTTGTGCCATCCGTGGAGGTGAGTATGATGTCACCCACTCCACACACTGAAAAAGAAGAATTGTTTCCTCATGTCACCTTCTTTTTAGCGGGTGGTGCATGCAGAGATGCAAAGACTCTTCCTTGAAGTGATGTGCTTGGAAGACCACTATCAAAATACTAAGTGTTCAGTGTTTCATTGATACTGAAAGAGCATGCATCTTTTGAAGGGTCATAGTTGCAAGTCAAGAAAGCATACGGGTCATTCTGAAGAGTGGCTATAGTATTTGGACTAGCCACTGGAAAATCTGAAATACAAGACAAAAAGGCATAATGCTCTTCCACAAAAAGTTGGTTGTAACATCTCGTCCATCATGTGCGATAGGAGCTGATGCATCTGAGATAGCCATACTCGATTCCCTTTTCTTCTCCTTAGCTATTAGCTTCTTGCATTCACCAATGTAATGACCTGGGTTCTTACGGTAGTGACAAATGCCCTTCTCTTAGGCTTCTCTGTATCACCTTTAGCCTTATGAGAGGGCTGGCCTGAATCAGCTTTAGAACATCCTGCCCAGTAACTATCCGTGTAAGCATGCATGGTAAGTGAACCCTGATCACCATAGAAAAGGGCTAAATCCTGAGTGCCTCTGAGATATCTGAAGACTCTCTTTACTGCCTGCCAATGCTGCGAACTGGGCATGTGCATGAATCTCCTGAGCTGAGATATTGCATACTGTAAGTCAGGTTTGGTGTGACATAAGTAAATAAGGCATCCAACAGCCTGCTGATAAAGAGTGATATCACATGGTGGGCTCCCATCATGAGCTGAGAATTTGAAGCCAGGGTCCACTGGAGTAGAGATTGGCTTGCAATCATCGAACTGAAAACGATCAAGGAGCTGTCCAATATACTTGGATTGTGACATCATGATACCCCCCTCAACATGAGCAAACTGAATGCCCAAATAATAGTGGAGCTGTCCCATGTCTGACATTTCAAAAACCTGCTGCAAATCAGCCTTGAAAGCTGCAATATGCTGAGTATCTGAGCCCGTGATGAGCATATCATCCACATATAAAATCAGCACTAAAAATTCAGATATACTCCCACGGACATAAAGAGTGGGTTCTGTGGGGCTATTCTGAAAACCAAGAGATAGTAAGTGTGCATGAATTTTGGCATACCATGCCCTGGGTGCATGCTTCAAACCATAAAGGGCTTTTCTAAGCTGGCATACCTTATTTGCAGAATTAACAACCTCAAAGCCAGGAGGTTGTGTGACATAGACTTCTTCCTGCAGATCCCCATGAAGAAAAGCAGTCTTGATGTCAAGTTTGTGCACTTGCCAATGATGATGGGCTGCAATGGCAATGACACATCTAATGGTAGTAATCTTGGATGTGGGAGCAAATGTCTCCTCAAAGTCAATGCCTTGTTGTTGGGCATACCCTTGGGCAACAAGACGGGCTTTATATCGATCTATGCTGCCATCAGATTTCCTTTTTAATTTGTAGACCCACCGGGTACCAATGGCATGCTTGCCAGGAGGGAGATCTACTGATTCCCATGTGTCATTTTTAGCAATGGATAGTAACTCAGCTTCATTGCATCCATCCACTCTTTGTTGTCAAAAGCATCTTTATGGCACAAAGGCTCTTCATTGCAAGCTGTAGCAAGGAGTGCAAACTCAAGAAAGTGACCATGCATCTGTCTATTCCCTGATCTTGTCCGGGCAGCAAAAGGCTGATCTTGTTTGCTGTCCCTCAATGTATCAAGAAGCCATCTGGGAACTTGCCTTTGCTGTCTATTGACAGCTCTTTCTTCAATGACTGCATCATGAATACTGGGATCATTTTGTGCTGGAAGAGAAACCTGCAAATCAGCATGGGGTATTGGCTGATCATTGCTGGTTGGAGGGCCTGCAGGAGGCTCATGTTGCTGGTCAAAGTCCTCTTCTAATGATGGTAGAGGTAACCAAGATTCAAAGGCATCAAACATGTCAACATCTGGCTTAGCTTTGCAGTCCACAAGAGGGGAAGCTGAATGTTCAGCAAAGATTACATCTCTACTGACAATAATCTTCCCAGTATTTGGTTGATATAATTGATACCCTCTGCTCTCCTGGCTGTAACCAATAAATATGCATTTGATTGCCTTGTCATCAAGCTTATGTCTCAGCTGAGATGGTACATGAACATATGCAAGAGACCCAAAAACTCTCATGTGTGAAAGTGAAGGCTTCCTGCCTTTCCATGCTTCATAAGGTGTAACAGTTTTCAATGCCTGTGTAGGTGATCTATTCAGCACATAGTTCGCACACATCACTGCATCAAGCCAAAATTTATTGGGCAAAGACTTGGCCTTAAGCATGCACCTGGCCATCTCCATTGTGGACCTGTTTTTCCTTTCAGAAACAGGATTCTGCTGAGGAGTGTAAGGAGTGGTGCATGAAATAATGCCCCATGAAGACAGAAATGCATTAAACTCCTTAGACATATGCTCTCCCCCCCTATCTGTGTTGAGGGTGACAAGCTTGCATCCTGATTCATTCTCAACCATATTCAGCCACCTCTGAAAGCATAAGAAAACTTCAGATTTGGCTTTTAAAGGATATATCCAGCAATATCTTGTGAAATCATCAATGAGAGTCATGAAATATTTGTACCCCCCAATGGCATTTGTCCTCATTGGGCCACAGACATCACTGTGCACTAGCTGCAATTTCCTTTGTGAAAGTTTTGGATAATTCTTTTGAAAAGGAAACCGATGTATCTTACCCAAAAGACAACCCTTACACCCATGTTTTGAAACTGTGTGAGTTTGAGGTACATCATTTGCCATCTGCTGTGAATGTAGCTTTGCAAGAGCTCTATAATTGAGATGACCCATTCTCTCATGCCAAAGATGATTTTCAGCAAGCTGTGAATCTGAAAGAGCAAATGCTTTAGTAGAAAGTGCAGCTGAGTGATGATCAAGGTGATAAAGCCCCTTTTGCAAGGTGCCAGTGAGAACTATGGCATTGTCATCACGAAGATTATAAACTAGGCATCTGTAGCCATCAAAAATCACTCTGAAACCTGAAGTAGCAATTGCTGAAATTGAGATCAAGTTGACTTCAATTCCAGGCACAAAGAGAACATTTGTCAAAGTAACAAGATGACTTGAAATAGATGTGAGCTGCACATCTCCAATTCCTTTTACAGCATATGAAGCATTATTAGCACATGTGACAGTCCCCCCTCGAGGTGCATCAGCTAAAGAATGAAACAACTGTCTGCAAGATGTGACGTGCTTGGAAGCACCACTATCAAAATACCAAGACTGAGCATCATTAGCAGTAAAGAGTGCATCAGCTTTGGAGGGGTCAAATGAGCAATGGACAGCCCATGCCCAATCATCCTAGAGAGCATGTGCATGTGAAGCATCTGCTGGCTCATGGGATTCAATAGAATGTGAGGCATTAACTGTCAATCTTGCTTTCTTTTTCTCTGAAGCAATGCACTTCCTGCATTCTGAAATGTCATGTCCAGGCTTGCGACAATAGTTGCATCTTTTCTTCTTCGACTTATCTGCTGTATTTTTCGATGCATGTGAGGAATTGCAGCTGCTATGTGCAGATTGGCTTGCCGATGCTTGGAAGCCTTGCCTCTTCCTGTCTGCTGTGAAGCAAATGCATGATCATGAATAATGGCTTGTCTGTTAGCTCGACTTTGCTCTTCCTGCAAAAGCAAAGTAACTAGCTGATCAAAAGAATAGTGGTCTGGATTACCCATGGCCACTAATTGAAGGGTTGTAGCAAACCCTTGATATGTATCTGGCAGTGCATTCAATGTGGTACTGACAAGCTGTGAATTTGGCACCACCTCATCAATGTTGGCAAGTTGTTCCATGAGGTCCTTGACCTTTGTCAGGTATGCGTCCATAGAGTCACCTTCATTCATACTAACTTCCTTTAACTGCCTTCTCAAATATGCAACACGAGCTTCATTGCGAATCTGATAGAGAGAAGCCAATTTATCCCAAGCATCCTTTGCTGTCCTGCAAGATCGGATGTGTGGAATAATGATTCTCTTGCATGATAAAGCAATACATGAATGTGCATTTGCATCTCTTGCATCCCATCTTGACTGTTCCTGAGTTGGAAGAGCAGCAGCAGGAGTACTAGAGGATGAGGCATCAGGAGGAGTACCCCCTGCAGAGCGACCAGCAGTAGAGGCAACCACAGTAGCATTGGCAGATCAACCCCAGAAACAATATTCCACAGATGCTTTGCAACAAGAATATGTTTCATGAGATAAGACCACATCGGATAGTTGGTGCCATCCAACTTATCATCTTCACGAAGAACGCCAAATAGATCTTGATTGTTCCCAGCCATAGCAAATGTGATACCCTGAAAAAGACCTGAAAACCCAAAAGCCTCAAGGCTATCACTGCAAAGAGCTGGCTGTCCAAAAAATGACAGCAAATATGTGCAAATTTCCAACCCAAATGAAAAGGCAAATGCAGATCTGACCCAAATGTGACTGTGGCAGGCAATGTTTACTGCAAATTTTTGGCAAAAGCCCCAAATTTAATGAGGGCAAATAGGCCAAAAAGAGGGCAAATGTAGAAAAGCCCCAAAATTTACTGAATTTTTTGCAAATGTGACCCAATGTATGATAATCTGACTCAATGTCTTGCAAAAGTGACTCAATGTCCTGCAATCTGATCCAATGTACTGCAAACAAACAAGAGATTGCAGAGCAAACTCCAAAGCCCCAATGTTCTTGCAAGAAATTGCAACCAAAGAAGGTGAAAAGAATTGGAAGCCCCAAAAAATACCAATGTCCTGAATATGACCTTGTACGTGCAAAACATGTACGGAGATCTCGAAAGAAGTACTAGTTGTACGGACAGCTCAAGTACAATGTGCAGTGACTGTACGGATCAAGTACACCGTACGGTGTACGGCTTACGGTCATACAGAAGTACAGTGTACGTTGTATGGTAGTTGTACGGAGGCTCCCACGAGCAGGTACAAAAAAGGTACGGAAGATGTACGTGTAGTACGACGATGCAGGTATTGATCTGTACGGCGGCGTAGGTGCGATGGCTTTGGTACGGAATGGACAAGTACGGTGCAAGTATGTAACAAGTACTGTGTACTGAGTCCAACGTACGATGGCGTAGATACGGGAGTTGTATTGCGCAAGTACGATGCATGTACGGATCTGTACGACGCAGGTACGGAACCCAGTACGGATAGGTACAGCAGGGAGTCCGGGGGCAGGAAGACAAGTCGAGCCTAGCTCTGATACCACTATAGGATTGAATGAAAAAAGAGAGTTCTTTCATTTGGGTCAGGTCAAAAGTGGATGCCTAAGATTGCCTTGCTAGTTGGATTCTAGTGGTGAACTTGGATTGGATGCCCAAAACATAGTTAGAGGATTTGTAGACAGGGGTGAACCCCCGGTGTAAAGCATTTCCATTCAGAAGCATTAAATAAATACCGAAAGGGGCGCCAAGGCATTTGGGGCTAGTGGGTGTACTATGTATTATTTTCTGTGAGCAGGGGCATTCTAGCCTCCCCAAGTGGTTGAAGTGACTGAAGCTTGCATTGTGGCTATTTATGAGGTTTATGACTAAGTAGACGAGGATTATTGGCCGGTTACAACACAGAGGCCTAAAAGGAGGTCGGGTGACCTGGCACAGCTTTTCTAATTCACGAACTAGTCATGTAAATCCCCCATTCTTGTTTTTTATTCTTGTGTCTCCATTTGGAGGTTTGTCCTGATTGAGTAAAAAGTATGAATTTCAGCATCAAGTGAGTTGTTGGGGAAAGTGGAGGGGGTGCGGGGAGGAAAGAGTAGCGACATAGTTTTGAAGGCTGCCATACCCATGTAGCTTCATACACTCAAGGATGAGGACCAACGGGAATGTCCAGAATGTCGTTCCTTGGCATTAGTGACTCTCTTTACATTTCCCCATGGTTAAGGAATGCGAGCCCTGTTGGAATTCCATTTTCACATTCTCCTTTAGCGTATGGCTCTCTTGTAGCTCCCAAGGTCATCTGACAGAGAGAACCTCCATAGTCAAGCCAAGAAAGAAAGGTAAGGAATATACCAAAAGAAAGACGTTCTTTGAATGTTACCATAGGTAGTGAGGAACCCACCAAAACAGGGGGGAGGAAGGAAACTGGAAGTATGACTATGAGTACTACTATGCTCTCCTTTCAAACTGACAGGCTTTGATGGCACATCGGCAAGTGGAAGGATTAGTAAAAAAATGGGAGGTTGTGTGGACCACGAGGGCAGTTCATTTGAAGAGAAGGGTGCCAAGGACATTAAAATTAGGAGGTCAGCGAGCTATTTGATAGCCTTCATTGATGCAGATATGGGTGGTCTCTTAGAGTCCAGCAGGCAACATGCTAAAGAAAGGTTTATTTTATTGGCAAACGGAAGAACTTGAGCCAGTTGCAAAGGTGTATCATGAGCTTATTGGCTGAAAGCAAGAGGAGAGTATTTGCTCAAGTCTCATGCATCCTAGATATTTGGGTAGGTCAACAATGATTTTGCATTGCATAATGGTGTTTAGACAAATTGACGGGTTCTTTATCTGGTTTGTCCAAGTTACAAATTTTTATTTGATGTGTGATTATTATTGATTTTGCACTGCCTTTTAAAAGTCTTATGTTCCCAAAAAGTAAACTTTTAGGCGACCGAAACCTAATTGTTATAAACAGTACCTTTGTTTAATGTTTTTCAGCTTCAAGTTTTCAATCTTGTCTCTCTGATTATCGATCGTCTTGGAGAGAGGATTCTCCCATGCACGGAGAGTCTGATTTCATTCCTTCCTCAGGCAAGCCCTTTTTCAATTGATGAATTGCAAAAGTTTCCAGATGGTCAAAGGATGCTTGAATCAAAGGTTAAAATGTGTGGTTTCTTGATTGAGATGCAGGTTTGGCGAGAATCATCAGGTCAGAGTCTCTTGCGAATTCAAGTTATGGTTGCCCTACAACGGCTTATCAGTGCTTTAGGGCCGCAATCACCAGTCTGCTATGACCTACTCTTCCCAATTCTAGACTACAGCACCAATATAAATCAACCAGATGAGCTGAATATGCTGGAAGATGGTCTGCAGGTATTGACCTCGGGAAATCATTATATTCTTTTATTGGGTGTATTGAAAGTACGCAAAGGTTCCGGGAGATTTGTGGAGCTGGAAAGTGACCAGACATATGAACATCAATTGGGTAGGAGTGCATAGGGTTACAGTCTTTATGTAAGGCTTTCTACTTGAAGGATGGAAGTATGATTGGTGTAAAGGTATGTGAAGTGGGGGATGCTTCCTTGGTGCAAATTACTTCATTTTTAAGACTTTCACGTAGCTTATGACTAAGGTTGGTGTAAAGGTATGTGAAGTGGGGGATGCTTCCTTGGTGCAAATTACCTCATTTTTAAGACTTTCACGTAGCTTATGACTAAGGTTGGCATGATAATTAAACACATACCTACACTCCTATACTAATTCTGAATCTAAAGTAACCAATGCGTCGAGCATTCTAAGGTTTATTAGTTAGGAGAGGGGGATCTGAGCAGATTTGTCTCCGTGCTTGCCTTGCCTTGATTGTGAAATGCTTTCTTTAAGGCATTGTGTTTTAATATTTTATCTTGCCAAACTTCAGTTATCTCCAAATATGCTTGCATTGAGCCTGCAAAGTAGGTTGTGGTGCTGATGAACCAGGCCAAAAAGGGGTTTTTGTTGTCCACCAGGAATGATCGTTAGTGATGAAGAAGAAGATGTGATTATGCAGGAAAATCCGTCAGAGGTTTCATTTCAAAATTGATGTGATGAAAATTACAACTCAATATTGACTTATGGCTTCTCTTGCTGGGTCAATCAAGCAGGAAACTGTTGTCTTCCTGCAATAAGTATTCAGTACATTGTTTGTCAACATTGTGCTGGATGAAACACTGTAGTTGAAGCCTTCATAAGGAGGTGCATGTGAGCGCTGATGTGAAGTCCGATCGGAGTTTAGGGAAAATTTGATTGAAATTTTGTAGTCCTTTAAGGATGTGTTTGCATGGAGCTATCGGAATGATGTGGATTGATTTTAGCTTCTATCGTTGTTATCGCCTTTTGTTGTCTTCACTTTGTACATTCTCCATTAAAATTATGGATGTGTCATCTGTTGGGGCTCGCTTCTAGCCTACAATTCGTTCTTCTTGTGTACTTTTCACCGAGTAGAAGTGGATTTTAGTAGCAGGTTGGCATGGTGAGAGAGTTCTTGGTTACTCCAGTGGAGTCGGAGAAGGCTGTGTTGGCATCATGAGAGTTTTTGCGGTGAGCATGTAGGCCCTTTGACCACCAGTAAGATTAGGGATGATATCAGCTTGATTCTTTGTTTTGGCTTGCTTTATCTTTGTCTCCTTGGCTTGTGCCTAGTTTCAATTCTGCTTCAACGTTATCAGCTCCGATAGGATGGCCCATACACGTGATCTTGAAGCTTTGGAATCATGCTTGACACAACTAATGCTATGCATGCAGCTGCATAGCTGACACAGGTGGGCTTGATGGATGTCGCTAGGTTGTGACTGGATGTCAACTATCGACGCAAGAGTCATTTTGCAGCTCCTACAGACTTATAAGCAGACATAGAAGCTTTGCCATGGCAACATTAAGTGTGGCCATGGTGTTCTAGTTGCCAATGCCCACTCTGGCCAACCAAATCAGCTCGTCAAAATGGCGAATCCTTACCATTGCATGCATGTTTGCTTTGTGAATGAAATGCTGCATTTGAAGCATGCAACCACATGTGCAGCGAATCATTTTATGGGCTGGTATTGTGATAATTCTTTCTATCTTAAATGATGTGTTGCCCTATCAGCTAGATTTAGATTTAGATGCTCGTTAAGGAGAGACTAATGAAAACGTTTAAACTTCACAAGCAGTTGTAGCTTGAATGAAGAGATTCTGGACTACCTTTTGATTAGCCTTCTCCTTTAGTGCTAGCCTTCGTCATGGCTGAGTCTGCCCTTCACCTCCGGAGTGCTGACAGAAACTCAGTACGAAGCTTTGTATAAATAGATGCTCAAGTATGTGTGGGTGTGTGGATTTGTATGTGTGAGAGCATATTTTTATACTATGGTCTACACCCACTGTTAGGCACTGATGACGTCAATGGGGATGTCATAGTAGCTAGTCCCTGCTATGCATGATGGAGTTTATGGTTTTCAACCTTGTGAGTGACTATCATGAGATTGAAACTGCACTATGTTGTGTTTTTAGAGGATGAGTTTGCGAATGTTCTTGGATTCATCTAGGTATATATAATCATTTTATGCGGTATATTGTTGCACCTGAAGCTAATTTCAAGACCTAACTATCTTGAACTTGGGATGGACATGATGTGGATTCTAGATTCATGTGGGAATTGTTGATCCAAACAAAAGAAGGCATATCTGGATTGCAGGAATTACCTTACTGAGACCTTCCAGATCTCAGTCACCATTAGTGGTCCCTTTGAGGGTGAAACCGTTTCTCAGGAGAAGGGCACACCACAGCAATTGCTTCATCCACTTATTGCATGAATGCCTGAACACAGGAACTCAAGTTCATCAAGCTTGGTGGGTAGGGCTAAAACTGATAAGCATACATGTCTTCTGCCTCTATCTTGAGTGTCATGAACCGGGCTTGGATCACAAACGATTGAGCAATCAAGGCATAGATTGGCTGTTGAAGAGAAGCCGAATCCACTGTAGCCAAGGAGGGCTTGCAAAAGATGGTTTGCGGGAAGAATCAATACCAACAAAAACCGGATCGATGTTCTCACTCACCAAAACACCCACAAAACGAAACATGTTGACCATAGAATCACGGCTCGTAGAGGAAGGGGGAGTCGCTTGATTGCTCTTTATCCACTCCGTCTTCTAAGCCTCAAGACATCAGCCGGGCAATTTGTCCCAACCCATAGGCAAGGAAATACCGACATTAAGCAACCCCATAAGAAACGCAAAACGTACCTTGATATTCATGTTTAGCTTCCTGGGATCAATATGGTAAAGCTCTGAACACATAGCCTGATGCAAAAGCTCTGCCCAATGAACAAGCTACAAAATGGGAACAAAGAGCATCAATGGGAGAAAAAGTACAAAATTTTGGTGGCAGAATCTAAGCAGGATTCAGGAAATTTCTGCATAGCCCGGCGAAGTTGTGCAATAGGCTATTGTTGCCTACTATCACCAAGATAAGGGACATAAAATCATAATGAAGTGGTCCTGGTGGCGCGGCAAGTTGCTGGAATGCAAGAACATGTTCAGGACCAAGTTTGTGATTATCAGGATTAATTGGTGGCTTTTCACCCCGATAAGGCGATCTAGCATCCAGGATTCCGATACTTCCAGATATTCTAGAAGATGCAGTGAACAATCCTGTTAAGGTCAATGCTCCAGGCCACTTTTCGAGATTTTGTGTGTGTGAGTAGCACCCTTCTTCAAAGACTCCACCTTGAACTAATTATCCTGGTGGAAGAACCAGTGGTGGAACCGATTTGCATGATCACTACTTATGCCCGCACCAAAGTGAATGATTAAGCTACCCAATGATGGAAGCTATAGAAAATGCATTAAATGAAGGAAAGAAACATACATTACTAATAGATTGAATCTAACAACAAGTTTTAGGGGGCTCACCATTGAAAATAAAAAAAACGACCTTTATTAAGTATTATTCCTAGTACCTAGCCTTAAGTTTCTATCTTTCAAACCTCTCTCTTGAAAAATAATACTTAAATTAGCTCTTTTAATTTTTTAAACTCTTAATTGAATTTTAACATGCCATTTCTTCTAAAGACCCAGTGGGCTTCCTGACCCTTTGCCTCGACATATGTTCCTGATTGAGGTAGCCATTTATCTCCAGTATTTGTAGAAATGTACATAACAGCATCCTGCCTCACTTCCATCCTCCACCTACTCAGATGATAGGGAGGGCTTGAGTTTTTCTGGTGATGTGACAAAGGGGGCATGGGTTTGCCTTTTGTCTGCGTGGTAGATGTTCAGTGCGAAAAGTGTTGACTATATAGCTAATGCTTGAAGTTAATGTCCCATCTGGGTTTGAGGTGGGTGTAGTCCGTGCAATTGGCATACAAATCCAAAGAGGCAGAATTAATATGAGATGAAGCCAGATACTAAAGGCCATTGGTTATTTGTTGGAAGATCTGAATCGGGTAATCGACAAACATATGTGCACATCATGGATGAGAGAGTGTATATCTACTGTTATTCAAGATGTATGCATAGAGATAGAGAAGTTTTGTGTAAGTCTGTGAATTGCAGCAGCCTTCATGTATGAGCACAGTGGTTTAAAAGATAGAAGTGATTGTTTGAGAAGTCTCCATCTCTGTCTATTCTTGTTAAAGACCAGAAATTAAGAGTAGTTCAATGATCAAGTGCCTGTGCTGGTAATCCTGAAATGCATCTATAGCTAGCAATCATCCTTCGCATCAAAACTAGAACCTTCTGTGCTTGTAAAAATTCCAACATATAGGGGAAATTTCAATAATTACAAATGACTTTTTCATCCAGGTTACAAGGCAAAGTCTTGGAAACAGGGGGGAGCAGGTTAGCCCTGCCTATATTAGAGACTCACTCATCTGGAGAATTTGTGATAAAGATGGTAGAGAATCCCTGATCAAGAAGTCATTGAGGTGAGAACATCATGTTTCTCATAGAGTGCATAACAAGGAGAGTTTGGGTTGATTGATCTTCTCCTCATGAGTTGTCTATGGGAACCAAAACTTACTGCAGCACTCACTTTCCTTTTATTTAGGGAATGGTTAAGTTTTGTGCTGAAAAACATATTGTGAAGGTCAATGCTCCAACCTTTGTTATCCTTCATCGGACCTTAGTCGCTCACCTGTAAGACAACGATATGAAGAGACACCAGGGCATGATAACATAGGGGAAGAGGCTTGCTAGTGCACCATTGAGCAGGCATCCATCACCATGATGGGAGGGGTGTATGCTGAGGACAGCTGCAGGCTGTCCACAGGGGTGACAACATTGTCGGAAGTTATGCCATGACACACAGGCCATTTGGACTGTATGGCTGCTGACGCGGTGGGCTCAGTGGCCTGCTGACATTGCAGAACAGCCACTTTGGTACTGCCAGCAGGTGCCCACTCTCTATCACATGCTTACAAACAACTCTGCACTTGAAGAGATCAAGAGGGTTCAGGCAGTGTGGGGTTGGCACATTGTTTCTTCACTTCCTATCTCGGATGTTGTGCACAGAAAGCTACTGAGATCCAGTAGAGGAGAGCGTGGTTTCCAGAATCTGTACCTGTCAATTTTCAGCTGTATTGGGCTGTGTTTATACGGATCCACATTGTCTCTTCTATCTTCTTCCATGTGAACTATTCTTGGTTAAAGATTGCTTCTGCCAATGTGCGTTACATGCATGTTGAAATCCCTCACAGCATACATAAAATTTGTTACCACGAACCTCTCTAAAAGCATATCACCTGTTTGAAGTAAAGAGCACTCCCAAGTGATTACTAAGGTCATTCAAAATTACCTGTTTCTTAACTCTAAATTATTGAGGATGGAATCCTCTATCCATGGGTATCGAGCATTTGTTTGCTCCAAGGTAAGAACCGCAAGAAAATAGTAATAAAGCTCCACGCTTCTCCCTTTATAGAAAGAAGCTTTAGAGCATGTTCAATTATTCATGGATGATAAAATCGAATGCATCACATGATCAATCTAAGCTTTCCCTTTCTTCATTGTTTTTTGTGTAAGACAGGTTTTGATAATATTTAGTGTCCTTGGATAAGACCAGTTTAAACATTTTGTGTGAAGGATTGATTAGAGTTTGCTGCTTGCAGTTGTGGCAAACAACGTTAAAGCATGCACCATCAATGGCACCTCAGCTTCTGGCTTTATTTCCTCACCTTGTCTCTGTCATGGAAAGAAACTCTGATCATCTGCAGGTAACATTGTGAAGTTATTGTGATGCAAAGAGGGTGCAAATCCAATCTCACTGAACTACAGAAATACAAAATTTAGTATGCTACAAGGATGGATTGAATATTTTTCTTATGCCAATCATAGAGCATGTTGCCTATGCTTGGATGCATGTTCATGCAAGAAAAGGAAACACTGAAGCTTCTTCAAGCTTTTTCAAATACTGACTCTCTCTCTCTCTCTCTCTCTCTCTTCTCCCACAGATATCCATGAAGATTATTGAAAGCTATGTCCTCCTTGGTGGAGCTGATTTTTTGCGGCCAAATTCGGCTTCAGTTGTAAGAATTTTGGAAAGTGTCATTGGAAATGTAAACGAAAAGGGGATGATGTGTGCAATTCCAGTAATGGATATACTCATTCAGGTAAGTTGTGCTATATGTAGTAAATCCAATGTGTAACTGATGATGACATTTATGGCGTTAGTTGTTCTATATCTGGATTCTGCACTTCAGGAAAGTACTGCACATTCATTGCCTCGTTTAAGTCTTTGTTTTGTTTGAGCAAGGGAGCATCTCTATTGCAGCAATTCTATAATAAAATGCAGCAAGTACATAGCCTTGGCCCATAATTGTGGAGATACTTCTGAATTGTGAACCGTGTTGATGTACGGATGCTCTTTTAGTCCTCGACTGAACTTCAGTTTCTAAATGTGAGAGAGAGAGAGAGAGAGACAGAGACAGAGAGAGAGAGGGAGAGGTGTAGTAACGCCTTCCAAAGGCCTCGCGGGCCTATGAGACAGTACAGAATCAAAAGTGACACATATGCGTACAAGCCACCAAGGGCTGACACAAAGGCCGCTCCCTTCCAGGTAGAGACAGTGGTAGCGGCCCCAGATCTCATAGTAGGCTGGGCAGGCACAAAGGAAATGCCCCTATGTCTCAACCACCCCCAACGTGCATAACATGCAGACCCGTTGCTCTCTGGGTATACCTGCGGCTCTCCCCGCCTCAATCCTCAGCTGATGGGAGGAGAGAGAGAGATGATATGACATGATATGATTATATTAAAGTCAGCCAGAGACCCTTCAGGATCTATGGGATTGGCGATCACTACTAACTAATAGTGATCCCTTACATCCAGTGAGAGAAAATGTTACAACTTGTCATGTCTTGAGTACTTGCTGGGCCAGCTTGTGTGCTAGACCGAGTACCTTATTGTGATGTTCAAAAATATATTTAAAGTAGCTTCCTAGCTTTTTGGCTGGCTGCTCCAGTAGATTTTTTAAATCTCTGCTGTCCCCATATGCTTCTCTGATGTGTGCATAGGCTTTAAATCTCAGAAGTACATGTTGTTCATCTTCTACTTCCCCTATGGGGCAGATTTTGCAAATTCTTTCGTCTTTGAGGATCCGCATCTATCCCTCTCTACCTTGAGATCATGTGAACTAGTACTGATTTTGCAGATTAGAGGCCTTTTAAATATTGACATGTCTTCCTCGAGGTATTTCTGCATTCATAGCTATCCATTGAGTTCATTTCCTGTTTATAAAACTGCATTTTTGTTTCCGGGTTTCGCCAGAGTTTTGGTAGCATTTTCTTTGTGACTATCTCCCTTATTTCACATTCATCTTCTGGTATATCAGCTGCTGTTATACCCCATGATTCCATCCACTCCCTTCCCTCTTTGTGCCAGCCCTTGATCCGTGTAGCTTCCTTCGCCTTGTGTGGTATCCTATTGGCGTCCATCTTCTCAACTTTGTTGAGGTAAGCCATGAATTGATATAATGCTTTCCCCTATAGAGGTAACATACCTGTTTGAGCTAGTATGATGGAGTAGGGTGTCTGTGCCTTAACCCCTAAATGTATAGTTTCTATCCTTTCCTAGTATATCTTAGACAGTTTGGGATGACTGTTTGCACAAGCATGGTGTACAAAAACTTTCTCATTTCCCAATTTCACAAATGCGTCTTCCTATTTTGGAAGTTACATAGAGCTTCTAGAATCCTTCTGTCCACGCTTGCATTCCATTTGTAGTTTATAAAATCCAGTCCTAAATATTTATATGAGGTGACTTTCTCCAAGGGCTTTCCTCCAAATGTGATATCCATTTGTTTGTTGCATGTCGTGATGACCATTACCTTTGTCTTGTCTGTATTGACCTGCATCCCCGAGTGTTTGCAAAAATCTCTCAGTGCATTCAAAATGCTTGTAAGTTCTCCTTATTCTTGGTGAAGAATAATATATCATCTATGTAGATAAGAATTAACAAAGTGTAGTATTTCCATTGAACCAACTTGTGGCTTGCAACTGATCTGAGTCCTTTGAGTCTGTGGTGTCTGCCAATGCCGCCGCCTCCTGCTCTATCCATCTCTGCCTCGACGACCTCGGGATGAGGGTGCATGAACAAATACATGTGATCCCTCCCATGAGACTTGTGCTCGACGTTGATAACCACGAATCCGAGGAGAAGCCTGTGATGATTCCCAGGCGTTGGCAGGTGTTTGTGTATTCTCTGCAGTAGCTACAGCTAGTACTCGTGGTGCACAAGCTCAAGCCATTGAGTATGTCTGACGTCGGAATCGAATTGTATCCTGTCGGAGGAAGTCGTGGACATCGTCATTCTCTCAACTTTGCTGGGTGATAAATATATCAACAGGTTTCAGCTTTATCTTGTTGGAATTAACTTGCTTCGGCTTCCACTCAAGGCTAGAAGTACCATGTGCAGACTTGAGACGTAAGGAGACGTAGGTTGGCATTTACATACACCAATTTGTTGAGCTGCTCCACGCTCAACCTGCCATAATTAATAAAGGACAGAGAAGTCAATTGAAATTTGCACAACTCAAGAGATATCTTTCAATATATAAGTTACAATCTATATTTATTGACTAAGCAATTAAGAAGGAACTTATTTCTCTTCTTGGTGTGTATGTCTGCACGTATACTCCATATCCTGTCAACTGGACTTGATGTACAATCTTTTAGGATGCGAATAGCTAGGGTCTGTAATGAAGGATTCAAAATTACAAATTTCTCCCACCAAGCAAGAGCCAATAGCCTGTTGTCTCTTTCCTTGGCTATTGCAAGGAAGAAATGATCCCATGTCATTGAGGAACTCCACTATGTCCTCTTCAATTCTAGTGTAATTTGCAATACAAAAATAATTAGATAAATTATTATATAAACTTTAAAGCAATAAGACTATTGCAGGTTGCAGTAACTTACTAACTTGTAGGCCAACTAAATTGCTAATCTTGAATTTAGATTCTTAAATCATCTCAAGGGTCAAACCTATTTTGGACTGATGGCTCGCATACTTTCTCCAAGTACTAGGTCCATGTGCTCACAAGCACATGATCATTCTATTTAGCGGAGGAAACTGGTCCTATCTCTTCCTCCAAATTCCTAATATGTCATCTTGTCCAAAAATTTAGTGTTTACCAAAAGAAATCAAGTTAGAACTTAGAGCTAAGAGATTAGAGGAGTCGGGACTTAGAAGTTAGTATTAAGGACAAATTACGAGACTTTTATTTCTAGTATTTACCTCCTCTGCTCGAGGAGAGGGAAATCCTTTGTGGCTTTTCGAAGCTTCAGCATGAACTCATATAGCAGGCCCATGGTACAATCCTCGTGATCGAAGAGTCGAAGAACAAAGTACAAGGGCTCTATACACATCTGAATGCAAAGGGCTTCCTACCAAAACTGATTGTCGAAGACAATCGCCTCTACATTCTGTCTAGCAGGGAATCACGAGTCATTCTAGTCTAGCCAATTTGAACTGGTCATCATTCGACGAAGGCTCTCTTTGGTCTTAACCAGCCTATGAAAATAAACCCCCTTGTGAGTCCTTGGTGAAGAAAACTTTCCAAGAGAGAAAACAATCAATAATTTGATACATTAAAATTTGAATGATGATTCATGATTCGAATTTCATACCTGCTAAGAACCAGGAAAATGTAGCCAAAGCCTGTTTTCGAGAGTCTCAAAATCTCCCACTTGCACTCCCTTCTAAATAGGGCTTGTGTATGTGTCTTACGAGTGATGTAAGTCACTAACTGCATTGCTTTTTTGACCACAACCGACATCCAAGGCAGCTTTCCAATATCCTCTATCACCAAGTCAAGGGACTGTGAAGCACAAGGAGTCCATACTATCTTGGGATACTTCTCCTCAAGGAGACTTTCCATTCTTTTGCAATTTGAGCCATTGTCGGTGATGACTTGCACTATCTCAATATGACCCCATATCCAGTGTTTGGTTATGTGAAGGCCGGCATGTGAAGCATCAACTACCCTCAAGAAGATGCTGCCCATACAACAAGTGACCAAAATATTAAACATGTCTCCTCTTTGTGTCACTCCATCCATCGGAGAGTATGGTGCACCCATACCAACTCCTGGCTTCCTTGAGTCCCTCCATGTCTTTCGGAATTAATCCCACCCGCTTCTTCAAACGTGTGGTGCTGAGAGTCTCAGCACTAGCAGGTGGAAGGGATGATGCTCCTGCTCTACCAACAGCTACAAGTGCATGATAAAACTTCGTGTACGTAGGAGTCCTTGCACCATTGAAGGGAATATTGCAAGCAAAGAAGAACTGCTCCTTTGCAATTTCAGCCTCTTGCTTCAGGCGTGGTGCCGAAGCAGCCTTTATGGGAGTAACTCTTGGAGTGATAGCTGTTGGACCACATGTCCTCTTGGTAGGAGGTCGCGGAGGAGTTGATGGCATAGTGGAAAGATCAACTAGCATAGATGTCGATGGAGTGGTGCTATATAGATGCTCAGTAGAGATGCTCCCTTGCCCCTGTGATGTCGATGTATATGGGCCTCTCTCGTGTTGTGAGTGAGACATACCCGAACCCTCCACATCCCCAGTATCTGATTGGGATGATGTGATGGTTGCCTCAATGCCCAACTTCTGCTGCTCAATCAACACCTTGGCTTGAAGAACCTGAGTTGTGACCATCGGATGGAGGAGGTGTCGAATCTTAGCAAATTTGGTAGAGATACCTCCATATGCCAAGAAGATCCCCTTTGGAATGGCATGGCAAGGACCTTTACCCTAGCCTCTCTCCCATATGGAATGCGCTGGAATTGAAGGGGCAGATCACGTCAATGTAACCACAAAACTTGTATACTGACCTCCTTGTGCTTGATTGCCATATCTCTTAATAAAAATGATATCTTGCCACACATCCTCCCTTGTGCTTCCTACCGCACATCTTGAGACCATGGTATGAATAATGGGATGAAGAAGGGCTTGGAATTTTCAAGTGTTGGAGAGGGAATGCAATTAGTGGATAGAGAGGAGAGAGGTCGGAGAGGATAGAGCTAAGAGGATAGAGAAGAGGTTTGAGAGGAGAGAGGTCATCATCATCATCATCATCAGCAACATGACATCAGGATGGATGAGGCAGTGTAGGCATGAGGTCAACAATAGAGCGCTCTCAGCCCCTCAAGGGTGCAGTCGTGGTACGTCTCCTAGTTGTAGCTCTGCGTTTAACTAGGGCCAGTGTGACCCCTCTCGATCGGGCTCTGACCCTAAACAAGGAGGGGATGTCCCCAAGTATGATCTGCGTGTCAACCCTCTGTCTGAGCTGTCGGGTCATAGGCTTCGGGTCACGGTCATGTCGAGGTCTCGTCTCGTGGGGGTGAACCCTCGCCCCCTAGGCGATCTATGAAGGACATTGACATAAAATCCAAAGAAAGTCGGTGAGAGAGGGCAGCCTTGCTTCACCCCAATTGTGCTCTTAACCCAATCCGATAGGCCGCCTGGGGCACGGACTCTACCTCTGACTAACTCATATAGGCTCATCCACACCCCAAATCAGCGTCTTTGGACTCTGCATCTCTTGTAGTCTCCTGATGATACGGGATCGTGGGACATTGTTGAAGGCCTTTCGAAAGTCTACGAAACATGTGTAGACTTTCTCCTCAATGACAGCCCTCAGAGTGAAAATGTGGTCTAGAGTAGAGCGCTGCTTCTTGAATCCTGCCATCCCTAGTGCTCGCTGACCCCGTTCCTATGTATGACTGTTGATCTCCCTCTCTAGTACCGATCCATAGATCTTGGCCAATGTGTGGTGAATCATGAGGGTGCGATAGTTCCCATTGTCCATGGGGTCTCTTGCTTTGCGTATCGGTATGATAGTGGTGGTGCTCCATGCTGGTGGGAAACCGTGGTCCGTGACAAACTGCATGTTTGAACATCTGTGTAAGAATCGGGGCTAGAACCTCCTACCCGTAGGCCCTCATGATCCTGTGCTTTTCGGTTGTGTGGAGAGAGAGAGAGAGAGAGAGAGAGAGAGAGAGAGAGAGAGAGAGAGATGTGTATTATTGTCGAAAGGCCTCGCGTGCTTAAGAGACAAAGTACAATAAAAAAAGTAACTCATATAAGCCAATGGGATTGAAGCAAAGGGCTCGCTAAGGCCCTTGCTGAGTGCTAAGCTAAGCTTATAATCTCAAAACTCAAAACTTAGACATGCAAAGCTAGTGCTCCGACTACATATCCGGGTGCCATGGTGGGCCCTTTGATGACACGTAATGATGTCTTGTATTTGTGTGTCGAGTCGTCTCTCGTTGGGGGGGCGGCATGGTGTCCATGATCCTCAAGGAGTATCTATAGGTGGATCCTTATGTAGCCGGATGGGTTGATGAAGCCCTCTTGTGCTATCTATAGGCAATGTATTCTATAGGAGTTGAGCTTTAGAGAAAGATCGTTAGGTACTAAGCAAGTCTTGTATGTACAAGATCCTCCAAGTGACCTGCTTTGCCTCGTAATAATTGAGGTGTATAGAGGGAGCCTTACTGAAAAGGAGGTAGTTTGTTCGTGTGACGTCCAAGATTCGTAGACCATATGCATGCGCTCGTGGTATGTGTCGTGTGTTGGGAGATGGATATGCTAAAGAAAAGTATAATCAACTTCGGGTGGTGGCAGGGTAGAAGTCAGTGATGTGTGGAGTGAATGCATGGGATCCCATGAGGTGGTAGTTGGATATTTCATAGCCCAAGGTGTGGCAGCTAGGCCTTAGTGTGTGACCTTGAGAGTGTATCCTTTAGCGTTAGTGTGAATACCTTAAGTGTTAGTGTGAATGTGGCTGAGTTGTGTGCTAGGTGTGTTAGACATCTTGGGAGATTCCTCTCACCTAATATCACCTATGATGTGCATGTGTATGAGGAAGATAAGGCTACCTCAGCCTTTGAAAACGAGGCTCCTTTTACTTGCAACAATTATCAATCACCTTGCCTTAATAGTCTGTAGCTCCCTTTCAACTTCCAAACACCTCTGCTAAACACCAAGTGTATAGTCTCTGAAGATGGAGGCCTAAATGAAGGTCCTACTCTACCGCTACTTGCACAAACTTCAAAAGAGATGGAGTGCAAGAAAGGTTAAAAAAATATCACACTAAAAAAAGAGGTTGTGCCACATCATATGAGCACATGTAAGCAAAGATGTGAGCCAAAGTTGCATGCAAAGTCCCATAGCTTAGCGAAAGAAGCACCTTGTGTAGTCTATGAAAGTGGAGGAGAGGGTCCACATGTGATAGACCTTGAAGTAGTTCCAGGTTGGGCAAGGCTTGCACTTATTGAGCATGGATAAAGCAGTTGCGTTAACAAAGCATGTGAGGGGATGGCGCAATAATATATTTTTGCATTGTGCATGTGGCACTATGTCGTGGGTCGCTCTAGGGATTCATTTAGTTTTCATACAAAATCCATTGTTTCTTTGTATTTTAAAGTTGTATGCACTTCATTCAGCTTCTTCGAATAGTGTGTGTTCTCTCTCCAATCTCACAAAATTCACAAAGTGGCATCTTGAATTAGGCCTTTGGGATTTCGTTTTAGTTTGTGAAGCTGGCTAAATCTAGAAGTTAAAATTATCTTGGCGCTCAATATTTCTTTCTAGTGGCTTTGTATTGCTTTAATCTGGGCCAGCCTTATGCACAATTATGCTCTTTGTTCCAGCAGCAAATTCTTTTAAAAAAAAAATGTTCTTATGATGTTTTTGCAGTGCTTTCCTGGCGATGCACCTCCTCTTTTTGAAAGAATTTTACAGGTAATTTCTTGGCATTTTAAATTTAATCTTATTCAAATTTTTATTCATGGTCTTCTAATTTGAGATTTTCACATTATTTGTAAATGAAAAGGAATTACTTTGTTTATGTGGAAAATATGCCTAGATAACAAGGTTTAGGAATGATATTGTGTCTATCATTTTAGACTCGGACATGATATCGCTGCCGTGTATTCTGATAGATATAATGCCTCATGGTAATGGTCTAATTTGACCCGAGCGAACTATTTTTATTGTTTGTTATTACACACACTGTTAAAAAAAGGAGCACACACTGTTGGAGATATCATAGCCAAAGAGTGTGGTGATGTGATGTGTTGGTGTGTAGTACTAGGTGATCTAGTACTAGTCTATGTGTGTGAGTCATGTGTGAGTGCCATGTGTCATCATGGGAGTTATCCCATATGCACTAGGTGCTAGTGTGTGAGTGTAGCCTATATAAGGCTTGTAGTTCACTTGTCTTGTTACACTTGATGAATGAATGAAAGCCTTTGTCATGTCTTCATTTGAGCATCATTTCCTCACACCCTAATCTTCTCTCTCTCTCTCTCTCTCTCTCTCTCTCTCTTCACCATGTTTCTAACATGGTATCAGAGCCACCTTCCATAGCTGCTGCCACGTCACCCTTGCCCTACTAACCCTAATTCGTCACCCCTGCCCTAACCCTAATTCTGCTCAAGCTCTCAAGCTTGTCCTTGCTGCCGCCTCAGTTCTGCTCCAGCCTCTGCATAGCCTCTCCACAGTTCACGGCCTAGGGTTTCCTCTGCTCCAGCCTCTCCTTTGCTGCCTCCTAGGGTTTCTGCCTCATTTCGCCTCCTCCTTCCTGCCATTTGCATCTACTTTTAGCCCCTGCTGCCTGCCGTCTTGCTGCTGCTGCATATTCGACTGCCTTTGCACCTCCATAGCCTTTTATCTGCTGGTTGGCTCAGTTTTCAAGGCGTTTTTTCACACGTGTGGCTCCTCGAGGTCATTTCAGAGCATTCTGTTGCCAAAATTCAGGGTTTCCAGGTTGATGCAGCAGAAGTCGAGGCTTTTGAAGGCTTTTTCGACCTGTTTTGGAGCTCCTATTGCACTTTCGAGTCATTTTAGGGTTGCTGCTGCAGAACCGCCTCAAAATTTCAGAGATTTTCTTGCTGTTTGGAGGATATTTCAGCCAACTTTGGCATTCAGCATCTATTCAAGGCACCTACAGCACCGACTTGTGAAGATCTCCCTCACCGCGTGATCTGCTACAGCATTTGGAGCTCTCTTGCTGCATTTCGAGGGTATTCTTGGTGTTTTTTCATTAGGGTTTGCCTTTTCGGACACCCTCTTGCTGCGTTTTGATCAAGGTTTACATTTTGGAGCCTCCGAGGCTTTTCTTCACATTCGTTGACTCTCCGATCGGCACATTGAGAGTCATGACATGATGTTCCTTGGTAGCTGCTCCTATGGCCTTCATCGACACATCATTCGAGGGCATCCTCACTCGGTTCTTCACCGACATACCTCTTCGCATCAGGATGTGCACACTGTTGTGCGGTAGCTATTTCAGGATCATGGGTTCTCTGCCCTTGCTATGCATAAAATGAATGAAAATATTTCTATGTTTGAGCTAAAGGTTCTCTGCCTTGAGTAGTCCCTCTAAAATGAATGTTTGAAGAGTCAATAAGAGGTACTCTGCCCTCGGTTGTCCCCCAAAAATGAATGTATTGTCTTTTACTTTGGTTGATGGTATTGACCATCCAGTTCAGAGTAAGGGGGGATGACGAGTGATGGTTTTCCCTTGCCGGTCGCAAGCTGACTGAGAAGTCACTATCACACGGGAGGTGTTAGATAGTTGGACTCGCTCTTTGCAGTATTGCGGTGGAGGGGGGATCGGTCTACTCTTGCATCTTGGGTCTCACACTCTTTGCTCTGAAGGGGGGTGTTGGAGATATCATAGCCAAAGAGTGTGGTGATGTGATGTGTTGGTGTTTAGTCTATGTGTGTGAGTCATGTGTGAGTGCCACGTGTCATCATGGGACTTATCCCATATGCACTAGGTGCTAGTGTGTGAGTGAGTAGCCTATATAAGGCTTGTACTTCACTTGTCTTGTTACTCTACATGCATGCAAAGCTGTTCTAACCCCTCTGTCCGCTAGTCGTGCCAGTCTCGGTAGTCCGAGATGGGTAAGGTCCAAATTCAATGAAGATATGTCATTGTCTGAAACATGACATCGATCTAGAGTGATGTCATGGCAAGCTCAGCCTGTACTATCTCATCAGGGCTTAAGGGCTTGGTTTGAAATCATCCAAGACACCATAATTAATTGTAGCCTCTCAAATTTCCTCCACTGGGTCGCTAAGAGATCACTCCACCATTGTTTGAAAAATGGCATCGATCTGGAGTGGTGTCATAGAAAACTTTGCTAGGACCCCATAATGACTTGTAGCCTCTCAAATCGCCTTCACTTAGTCACCGAGAGATCACACCGCCAAAAGGGTGCATTGCATACATGGCCGTCGGCCACACCAAGGTATCAAACAACCATCCTTTCATAGAAAAATCCTAGAAATGTGCTTGAAAGCCTTGTCACTCTAGTTGAGCCAGAGCTCCCTAATCTCACCTAAGTTGTGCCCTGGCTGAATGAATCATTGTTATGAGCAGTCGTGTGAAAGCTATCCCTAGGCAAGTGTAGGACTGCATGATCTCTAGCAGCTCCCCGTGGTAAGTGAAACTATGTTCATGCTATACTGCACATGAGGTGTTGAAAATGTTAACCTTGGCATGCCAAGGTTGACTAGTCTCTCTCATGGCAAACACCTCTAGGACCTCTAGATGTTTTCTTTAGCCTGTTACCAAGGAAGGTATGAGGACAATATCGTCTACATGTTGCTGCTCCTTCATCGCCTTTGCTGATCTCCATGGCTGCCTCTCTCATCCCCACAAACACATCCTTTTCGAGGTAACAGACATTCTCACTTTCTGCAGCTTTTCTTTTCATTCTACTTCAGTCATGTACCTTCCAGTTACAACTTTCTTAATTTACTTGCACCACCTCCTCTTAACCTTTCATATTGGGAAACCTAGCTCATCGTTCCATTCTTCTTTTATTTTTGTCCTCCAACCAGCTACTTTTCTCCATTGATCATAGTGTGAGTCCTTTACATGATTTGGCAGATAGTAGAGGTATGTCATTCTGTGCAAGCTGCTAATGAATTTGAAGGCGCATTGACATGGAGGCCCATCAATATCATCATGTTTTGTCATGGAACCGGTAACACGGGACTCTTTGATGAGATGGGCAATGTTACACTATCCAACTTTGTGGGTGCTGTGTACATAGCTCACCAAGCACCCTTTAATGAAGCAACGCAGTACAAAAAATCATTCCGCTCTCGCCTTCTTGAGCTTTGAACAATTTGCTACAGCCATGATGTACTTATCACAAGATCCAACCGGTGCTTTGGAATGCTTATTTTGAACAGTTTGCGTCTCACCTGAATTGCACACTATGATAAGAGGAGCAAGAGTGGACTCCATCACAGACTACACTGAAAGGATTGGTGGAATTGAAAGCTTTTGTCCAGGTCTTTGTGATTCACTTCTGTTCAACGCAGCTGTATGTCTCCAAGTGGAAGAAAAATGTGCATAAATTGTGGAGAAACTTGCCTTTGCTATTCTAGAAGTGGTGAAGAATGTACAGTTCTTGGTTACGACATGCATTGACAGGTTCCTAGCAAGGGTGTTGGTGAGAGGAGTCATTCCTGCAGAGTCATGCTTGAGGGCAGTTATGGAGTTTGTATTGTTGTTATTATGATACTATTGAGCGTTGTTATGCGGTATGCCATCTTATCACCAAGGCAAGTCAACCTCTTCGTAAAGGTAAAAAGTCTCATATTTTTTGGCATAAACCATGCAACAGCCTTATCCTTTGCCATGGTATTTACTTCCATCAAGTTTACAAAAACTTTACATGGCCTCTCTTGGTCATTTTCCAATGAGCTGAATGGGTGGATCCTCTAAGCGGGCGTCCACATCCAAGACGAATACAACTTAATAATAGAAACTCTAATATATAAAAAGTCTATGCCCAGGGAGAGGATACAAACTGTGGTGTGGCATCACTAGGATGATTCTATGGAGGTTGGAGGAGGCATTAAGCCTAAGAGGGAGCTCTGGGATCTACGAGGCTGCGGTGGCATAAAACTTGTGATAAAGACTGTTGGTGATCGTCGCTGTGTGGTCCGTTGTGTTGTCCTTGTGTTGGACAAGTGCCACTTTCACCCGTTCTATGGTCTGGTGAACATGGAGGGAAGGTCTCCAAGCCTGATTTGTGCATCAACCCGCTGAAAGCTGAAAGAGAGCGAGAAAGAAAGAAAGAAAGAAAGAAAGAAAGAAATGTTGATGTCCTCAGGGAGGTCTCACAAGCCTATGGGAGAAAGTACGACAAATGGAAAATAAACTTATACAAGCCACAAAGGGCTGAAGCACGAGGACCCTTGCTGAGTGCTATGCTAAGCTAAACTACATAGCTCAAAAATCTCAGAAACAAATCTCAGTAGCCAAAACCTAGCAATGTGGTAGCTCTCCGGTGGGCGGCAAAGATATCCTGAATCTGCGTTGGGCGGGATATATCCAGCTATGGCGGAGGGCGTGGTCTCCTCAACCTCTGTATTTGAAGAGCAATATTAAGATTCAAGAGTGACACCTCGCCTCGGGCCATCTCCTCTTAAGAGGAGGGAGATGGGTCAGACATCTATCGTGTGTGCTCTCCATGTCATGCGTGGACTCTGCATCCCTCGCTCGGCTGTAATGTGCCGCCCCTCTCTGCTGATCCATGTTGCTCGCATGTCTGCAAACTCCTCATCCTCCACCCCTCTGTGGCCCAGAGACGACTCTTGCATCCCGATCAGATAAAGTCCAATACAGCCCTAATTATGGAAGTGTATCAGTCAGGAGAGTGGAGCAAAGCCATGCCCCTCCTAAAAGAGACAGTGATAGCATCTCCGGATCTCATAATAGGCTGGGCATATAGATAAGAAATGCTCACGTGTCTCAACTGTGTCCAATGCGCATAATCTGTAGATCCGTTGCTCTCTTGGTATGCCTGCATCTCTCCCTGCCTTAATCCCTAGCTGATGTGATGATACCTGCATCTTATCAATAGCAATCCTTTGTGCATGTGAGACTTCTCTATCCTCAGGGTACTGGGATATGTGACGAGATACTCTCAAGAAATGATTGTGGTAGAACTGGATCTTGTTAGCGAACTCTTGGTCCCCTCCCCACGTCCAAGATGTATAGAGCTGGAGGACATCTAACCCTATGATACGGTTAATCTCATCATGAGGAAGCGACTCAGGTGGTGCATCCATGTTGTATTGGAAGGGGAGCAGCCGGTCCATTTGGATATTGTCACTTGCAAACCATGTGGAGAACAGTGCATACCATGTATCAACGCTCTGACTGACTCACGTACATTGGGTTGAGGGCATGGTCAAAGTGGATCTAGACATGTGCAAGCATGACAGGGGTTCTCCCTGTGGGTGGCATAGTGGCAGAGATATGGAAGGTCAGGTATGAGTGGTTGGCTCCGAGTGGGGGTACAATGAAATCGTGTATTCGTGATACAAGGGCAAGTGGGACTAGTAGGTAGTCCACTGTACTCGAGAGGCCTTAGGGGCATATGGGACAAAGTACATCAAGAGAAGGAACTCATACAAGCCCCTGTGGGTTGAAGCAAAGGGCACGCTAGGGCCCTTGTTGAGTGCTATGCTAAGTTAAAGAGCTCAAGAGCTCAAACTTAAAACTTAAATTGAAAAGCCGAAAGTCTGGGCTGTGGTGGCTCTCCAGTGGGCTGCAAGGATGTCTCGGATCTGCGTCTGTCAAGCTGTCTCTCATTTTGGTGGAGGAAGTGGTCTCCTCGACCTCTGTATCTGATGGACTATGTCAAAAGTGACACATCATCTCTAGCGGTCTCCTTTGAGAGCAGCTGAGGTAGACCGAACCTTGATCGTGCATGCTCTGGTCACTCTTTGTGTCGTGTGCGGTCTCTATGTCCCTCGCTTGGCCATCTCTGCCCGCTGATCCACACTTCCCTCATGCTAGCTAGCTCCTCCTCTACCCCACCATGTCCTAGAGCTGACTCAAATGCATATAAGAGAGAGAGAGAGAGAGAGAGAGAGAGAGAGAGAGAGTTGTATTAACTTCTTTGGGACACCTCGCAGGCCTATGAGACACAGGACAATCAGCAAAGTAACTAGTACAAGCCACTGTGGTTGAAGCAAAGGGCTCGCTAACGTCCTTGCTGAGTGCTAAGATAAGCTAATAATCTAGAATACTCAAAAACTGAGACATGCTATGCTAGTGCTCTAAATACATATCCGGGGGCCATGGTGGCATCTGATGAGACGTGAAGATGTTTCATATTTGCGTACGTGGAGCCGTCTCGCGCTGTGGTAGGGGGTTTGGTCTCTGTGAACTCTGTATCCGATTGGCTATATCAAGGATGACACCTTGACTCGGGCGGGCCCCTCTGAGTAGAGCAATGATGCGCTGGACCTCTATCGTGCGTGCTCTAGTCATCCTCTGTGTCACTGGCTCCACTGCTCCACGCCGTCTCTTCCCGCTGATCCATGTTGTCCTCATGTCAGCTCTCTCCTCCTCCTCTACCCTAGTGTAACTTGGGGCTGACTCAAAGGCACAAAAGTCGATGATGAGCCGCTGTGCTTGATCTGTCTCTTGTGGTGCTATCCCTTCCTACTGTCTGATCTGCTGTAGTAGAGTCTCTCTATGTTACTGCATCTCCATCAAGAAGAGACCAATGCAGATGTGGTCATGAAAGTGGATCAGCTAGGAGAGTGGCCCAAACGCGTGTCTTTCCTGAAAGAAACAGACTTGGCAGCAGGTTGATGAATAGATTAGGCTTGGGGATCTTCCCGCCATGTTCACTAGACCAGAGACACGGCCGATGAGGGTGACACACCACTATAGGTTTTATGCCACCGGTGGGCCGTAGCCTCGTACTGCACTGGTCTCCCCCTTGGGTTTGACCCCTCTGCCAGCCTCTAGAGGACCATCGCAGTGATGCCTCACCATAGCTTCCATCGTCTCCATGGACTCATACATTTTCATGTAGTTTATGTATCAATGTTTCTATGATTATGTTGTATTTGTCTTAGGTGTTGATGCCCTACACCCATTCAGCTCATTGTACAGTCTCATAGATCCTTCGGTCTTTCAAAGACTTTCAATAAACTTCCTTTCTTTCTTTCTTTCTTCCTCCTGGAGGGTCTTGGTCTGTCTATGCTGCAGCACGAGAGGGTGAAGCTTTGTGCTGCTCCTCTGAATGGTCCGAGATTGAATGCCAATGGATACCCCCCTATGCATGGCCCAGTCGGTGATGTAAAATATGTCCAGCGTCTCCAAGAGCCCATCGTGTTGACACTTCCCAAAGGAGAACCTGACAATACCTTGCACTCTGAAGAACTTCTTCTGGCACCACAAATCTTGATCCCTGACAGCAAAGATAAGCCTTATATAGGAGAGGGAGGAAATTTACAGGAAAGGGGGGGACAAGGGTGGGAGGGAGGATGTTTCTCGTGAATAGGTTGGTCATACATTTTCTGACATCCAACTTTCTGTCTTTTTACAGAAGCTTCTTGTAATAGTGGTAAATGGTACTGATGAGGCAGACATTGTGAGGGCCTCTGCGGGTGCAATTCTGGCAAGAGTTTTTGCACAAAATACTTCATTTTTTGCACAGTGGATATCTCAACCATCACTTTTGGTGGCCCTTGGGCAAGTGAATGCAGGGACAAGCCAGAGTGTGCTATTCATGTTCTTTGATGCGTGGCTTGATAAGGTACTGCCATATTATGCTACGGTACCAAGAATCATGCCTGTCCTTCCTAGCCATTTTTCACATTTCTTGTAGCAGCAGGAGGTCTTCTTTGTGTATTACTGGAGACTCTTTGCCAGGAATTTTGAGTCAAGTGTGTGTGTGTGTGTGTGTGTGTGTGTGTGTGTGTGCGCGCGCGTGTGCGTGCGTGCGTGCATATGTGTGTTGGTGTGTGTTTTTAACTGTAAATGTAAATGTAAATGTGGTGCTAGAACTGCATCTGTTTCACGTATTTCCAATAGTTTATTCTCTTAACAAGAATTGCATGCTGTCGTCAACATAAACTACATAACAATATTGTGCCTTGGACGATTGCACACCTCTGTTACTAAGTCAGGATTAGGATGTTGAGAAATCCTATGCCTGAAAGAAAACATGGGACGCTGCTTTGCTTTTAAGCAATAGACTCTTTAACTTGAAATTCAATAACATGTGTTACTTACAAAATGTGTAGTCACTCACCTTTTGTTCATAATGCCATGATGCATTTCTATGCAGGTAGATTCTCTTCTGACTTTCTCAAAAAAGAAAGTTTGTGCAATCGCACTCTGCATTCTGCTGCAATTAAGAGAGCCTCAAGTTCTGGATAGACTTGAGCAAATTCTCAGGTATGTTAATGTTATACATGAGGGATGGCTAATTTTTGGAATTTGGTTTTCATGTGAATCAATCTGTGGCCCATGATTCGTGTTTATTATCTCATTCAAATATTTTATTGTGCTGTTTTCTGTTTAGAAGTGTTGAGTTAAAATGCACATCTGTACTTAATTTTCATTCTGATCAATGGAGTCATTATTTCGCCCCTTTTTTCAAATTCTCGAGCCCAATTGGGCAACTCTTCACTAGTTTATAATTTGATGAAAATATAGTTCACAGAATTGATTATTTAAAATGATAATTTATTAAATGTATAAGCATGATTTGTGATGTATAATTAGGCATATGTTCTTACAATAATCTCTGTCTTCTTTTCTCTCAGTCCAGAAAAATTCATATTATGTACCTTTGAAAAAGGCAATTTGGTGACCCTAGATGTTACTTGGGATGCTTGAAAACAAGCCTTATATGCCCCCCTGCCCAAAAATAAAATTAAAAATCCCCCCCGCCCCTAATTTGTGATGATTCGCCCAGGTAGAAAACTATAGTTGAATTGTTATCAAATGAAAGAAGCTTCTTTGTAACAGTCTAGTGTATTGTATGTCCCATGCAGTGTCTGCACAAGCATTTTGCATCAAACGGAAGAAGATCAAAATGGAGCAACATTGGGGTAAAGGCATTAATTTAAAAGTCATTTTTATAAATATGAGTGTTTCTTTGTCATTTTTTATTTAGAAGAGGAAATTGTTATAAATCTCTGTGATTAGGGGAGAATGTTTTGCTCATGTATTGTGTATGGATTCAATGGCTGGTTTTCAGGTTTGATTACCTTCCTTTGGCTACGCATAGTGAGGAGGATGGATTGGGAGGTTCATCAGAAACTGAGGATCGCAGGAAAAGACAGGTATTGCTACTGGACACAACGTGCACATGAATGAGTGTCTCAAATTAAGGTATTGGAATACAGAAGATTGCAAATCAAGGCATGGATTAGGCATGATCGGAACTATATAATCACTTTGGAAGGCTTTATGTTGTTACTTCAGATCCTGAACGCGGATCCTATAAACAAATTGGCCATAGCACCTTTGTTACGAGAGAAACTCCAAGTGTGTTCTGAATTGCATGGCGAAGCTGCATTCAATGCTGCTTTAGCTAGACTGCATCCCTCACTACTGAGCCAGCTGGAACGACTTCTAGGCAGGTAGGACAGGATCTGAGCTATGAAGGAAATCAGAGGTATGTCAGCATATCATTGAAGTGAGAAGTCCATGAAGTAATTCATGAAGAAACATACAATGGACGGTGCATGGCATGACCTTAGCTTTCGCCCCCAGGTAACTAAAAAGCTGCATTTGAATTGACTGGATGCATTTCCTTAAGAAAGGACAATTCAGTTTGTGGACAGTAATCACTGACAATTACAATGATATGTGCTCCATGCATGCATGCATAATATATCCAGGATGCGGGGAGTCAGTTATGTGTTACAGCAGTAGAACTCAGGCTTGAGTACTCCAGTTTGTCAAAGTACATATGATTGGTGCGGAGGCACGTATTCTTGTTTGTGCACATACAGCAGATGCATGCAGTGGAACATAGCTGCTGTCTAATAGGATCTGCAGGAGTTGGATCAAGACGCCATATATCACTCGAGCATTTTACGTGCAATAAAAAGCCTCGAGGTTGGTTACCTATAATTTGTTTGGATGTTGATTTACTATATCCTCTCATAGGTTTGAGAGTCGGCTCTTGTCAATGTTGAGTGTAAGAGATTCCAAGACACAAAAACAAATAATGTATCCTATGGATCAAATAATGCAAGATGGCTTTATGGCCAAAGTTTTATCTATTTTTGGCTCTAAAGCTTTAAGCTGTACTGTACAATGATCCATATAATCACTATGTTTCCAATTGAGTCTTGTGGTCATCCTTTTGGACTCTCTCTCTCTCTCTCTCTCTCTCTCTCTCTCTCCTCCCTGTATTGGTGCCGTTATGACATGATTAGGGACTTTTCGTTTCATATTCATCATGGGTGTTGATACCCGCTTACTGGCTCCATTCCTCAGAGTCGGCTTTCTTTTAGTCTCATAGACCCTTTGGTCTTACGAACACTTCTAATAAACTCTCTCTCTCTCTCTCTCTCTCTCTCTCACACACACACACACACACACACCCCCCTTGTTGAACATGATGAAAAAAGTCAAGCGATTCATCCAAGAGACTTCCTATTAAAGTCCGGTTGAAATCGATTCTATATGAATAGGGTTGTGGGGTGAGATAGGAAGCTAACACCAAATCTCAAGGTTGAGGATATGCATGGTATGAACAATCACTTCTTTGTGGACCATGATGAAAAAAGTCAACCAATCCATCCCTATTAAAGTAGTGTGAAAAATCACTTCTTTATGAACAGGGTAGTGGGTTGAGATAGAAAGCTAACACCAAATCTCAAGGCTGAGGGTATGCACGGTACGAACAATCACTTCTTTGTGGACCATGATGAAAAAGTCAACCGATCCATCCAAGAGACTCCCTATTAAAGTAGGGTGAAATTTCAATTCTATATGACAGGGTTGCGGTGTGAGATAGGAAGCTAACACCAAATCTCAAGGCTGAGAGTATACACGATATGCAACCAGCAAGACAAGTCTCCTTATAGTCCTTTGCCTTTTCTTATATTAATGGGAAGTTTAGGGATCATACTTTCTCGATGTTGGAAAGGTGATTGATGAACCATACATTTAGTTCATTAATTTCCCATAGGTTGATTTGGGATTAGAAATATTAAAAGGTTAAAAGAGCAGTATTAGTTAGACTTGAGGCCTGTTGGTATTGCGATAATTCTTTCTATCTTAAATGGTGCGTTGCCCTACCAGCTAGATTTAGATTTAGATGCTCGTTTGGGAGAGACTAAAATGAAATCGTTTAGACTTCACAAGCAGTTGTAGCTTGAATGAAGAGATTTGGACTACTTTTTGATTAGCCTTCTCATTTAGTGCTAGCCTTCGTCGTGGCTGGCTTTGCCCTTCACCTCCAGAGTGCCGACAGAAACTCAGTACGATGACTTTGTATAAATGGATGCTCAAGTATGTGTGGGTGTGTGGATTTGTATGTGTGAGAGCATACTTTTATACTATGGTCTACACCCACTGTTGGGCGCTGATGACGTCAGTGGGGATGTCATAGTAGCTAGTCCTTGCTATGCATGATGGAGTTTATGGTTCTCAATCTTATGAGTGACTCTCGTGAGATTGAAATTGCACTATGTTGTGTTTTTAGAGGATGAGTTTGGGAATGTTCTTGGATTCATCTAGGTATATTAGTTAGACTTGAGGTTCTAGACTAGGCCATCTACGATTACACATAATTGGTAGTGGGCCACATGAGGTGGCATAACTCCCACATCCATTGGGCATCCACTATGGATTGGTTTGGTTTGGTCACGTTACTCGGCAAGCACTCACCACTTCACACGCTCTAGGGTAGCTGATCAGACATTAGTATCGCATAAGGTTAAAAGGTGGCTTTATAGAGCAGTAGCAACTTTAGTTACCTCTGAAAAGATTAATTTGTCGAGGTCAAAATAGCTAGTGCAAGACCTAAGTATATCAAGGAGCTACAAATCAGGGGAACCTTGCAAAGCCTTGAAACCTTGCCGTCTCAGCACTCTGTATTATCTTCTCCGTTTAAAGGACAATTGATATTCATTAAATTCACAAGTTCCTCAATAGAGAGCTTCTGAAGAAGACAAATGTTAGTGTGTTAATTGTCTTAATAAAAAGCTCCACGATTGTAATGTTCCACCCTTGCTAGCTTGTTATGTTGAGAGGACTTACAATAGCCTAGAGATCCCCTTGAACTAAGAGAAGAGCATGTGTTTGCTTTCAACCTTGCAGTATATTTTTCTATACTAACATTACCTCTTCATCCTAGTTTAGTAGACCCATTTATTTCTGATTAAATTTTTGCTTGATGGTAAACTTCTAATTCCTAAGTCTTTTTTGGTTATGATGTTGCCATACTCTTGTTTTATGACTTCTTACCAGTTGGGATTATCTTTGGGTTTTTCAGGCTTACATATGTCTTTCAAAATTTCCCTTTCTCCTTGAAGACTTTATCAATAACTTGCTCTCGTTTTATGATTTCATAAAACCACCTAGGATTGAAGTTCCTCTCCATCAATATCTAATGAACATTTGGTCAATCTTTTCTCCTCTATGCTCATCAATGATAGGATAGAATGATGTATCTTGCTATTACGTACACCTAGTACCTCCTTCCCCAAACATCACATCTCGCATCAAAATTCCAGTGAATATAGGGCTTGTTATCAATACTGTAGCCAATGAATATCCCTTTAATTGACTTTCATTATAATCCTTATACAAAGCATGATGAGGATTATACAAAGCATGATGATAAAAGGCAATATAGTATTTGTTGTACATGTTAATGATATAGTGATCCCTCGAATTGATGAGTCACATTTTATATGAAAGACCTTGGATAGATGCATTATTGTGATTGGTTGTAGAAATCTAAGAGACAATGACAAGACATTCATATCCAAACTTAGTATGCAAAATAAATCCTCAAAAGAGTTTGATTGGAGCAATTAATAAAAACACCAATGAATCCACGTGAAATTTTTTTAAAGAATCAAGATAAGGTTGGGGTAGATGGAACACAAGCAGCTGGTTAAGCCTATATATTTTAGACCACTATATCAAACATAGCTTTTCCAATTAGTGAATTGTCATGATATATAGCTGATCCAAAGGCATTGGAGGTAGCTAAGAGAATTTTTAGATTTATCAAGAGAACACTAATTTATGGAATAGAATATAAGAGAAGCATGAATTTGAAATTGTCAGCATTTACTTATAGTGATAGAGTTGGATGCCCAGATAGCAAAAGGTCTACTTCTAAATGTTGTGTAAATATTTGGATCAAGTTTGGTGTCATGGAGCAATAGGAAACAATGCACTATTGCATGTATTATTGAAATATCATCAATAGAAGACCAATATAGAGTAGCAACAAATGTAACTTGTGAGCCTATGTGGTTAAGAAGAATATTGAAGGATAATGTTCTTACTAAAAAAGATACAACTATTCTATTTACTAATAACCAAAGCTCTATTTAAAGATCTTTTGTTTCATGCAGCCCATTGAGGTGCAATAATACTTTATACATAATAAGACTCCGAGCAATATAAAAAGTTGTCATATTGCCCTGTAGAGGATTATGTCGTCGATGTCCTTACTAAACCTCTTGTTAAGATTTAGCAAGACAAATCTTCCAACATGATGGGTGTGAAGCCTAATTCTTTTCTCATTTAGGGAGAGCGTTCAAGTAGTGAGTGATGAGCTATGGATTTAGTCTATTAATTCACCCTTTAGATGATTTGGGTTTAGGAATATTAAACCTTCAAAATGGTGGTAGACCTTAGGTCCTAAGTTAGGCCACCTATGACTTCATGGGTATCTGGTTAGACATTTTTAAGCAACCACATGAGGTGGCATAGCCGCCACATGCATCCAATGGATGGAGTGGATGGCTAACACATGGCAGCATCATATGATTGGTTTAGCTTAACACACAAGTAAGCTCTCACACTTCACACACTCTAGGCCAGCCAATCAAGTGTTAGCATTGCATCCATGCATGTGGTTTTATGCATTCCAATTGGGCAGACTATTTTAATTTCTATATCAATATCAAATACTCTTTTTCTCATATAAAGGGGCCAGAGCAAAATAATCAACATACATCTTTTGGGATTCCTTAGATGGATGAAGGTATTTATGCTAGGGGGAAATATGAGAGTTGAGATTAAGTTACACATACAAAATGGGCATTGGAGCATCGAAATTATGTTTGCTTGGAATATAGGATACATTATTGTGCTAAGAAGGCAATGTCTTGATTCACATGCACTATTCTGCTTATGTTCCTTTATATAGATTGGGTTATTAGTTGTAACAATTTGGTGTGATAATAATGTGAATGCGTTCCAACATACATGTGCATGTTCATCTATGGGAGAGCACAATTGCCCCCAAATCAAAAGGATATGAAAGCATGTCCTCTTATATGAACAACTTTTTGTGTGACATCTCCATGTAGAGTCCATAAGATACAAAAATAGGGCTAGAGGAAACATTGCTGCAATTTAACGAGCCAAGTTTTGAGAAGCAATATATTTTACCAATGTAGGTGCATTTGTTAAGTAAAGATGATAAAAGATGGTTGTAATTGTATATTTATTGAAAAAATTTAGATCTGTAGACTCAATTGGTTTTCTTGTTCAAATATCTGACCATGGAATTAAAATTGACTCGAGATTGTGTGGTGCATCAATATTGGTGACCCAAGATTATTATGTGCTTCAATACGAGGATTTCAATGACTCATGATTTGCCTTTGGTAAACAATTTGACCATGTGAAGCCCATGTGTCATCTCTCTTAATCGTTGGCACACATAAATCGATTATTTTTTTTGGCTCGTCATGTTCGAAGCAAAGATTAACATATGCCTAGTTGCAAAAACTAATCTCTGTTGTGCGAGAGACGTTAGACTTTCTTACTACTACTCATGCTAGTCTCGGAGAGGCTTTCATAGCCCCCCTTCTCCTCTACCCTCCTCCCTTGAGCCTTTTCCCTGGTCTTTATAGCAGCGTACAGAAACTTTTGGAGAGAAGCAGCTTCTCCAAGAAGCTCCCTCCATTTGACACGCGGATTCTCTAGAATCTACTCCATATAATCACGTATCTTCTGCATGTTAAATCTTATTCTGCTTAGTCTTAGGTTAATTTTTGTGTGCCATATACCACTCCCCCCACCATGCCATTCAAATTATTTTATTGTCCCCGTTTTCCTCTGGGGGGCCATATTGGGCCTATTGGGAAATTAATAGGACTTATGAAGATAAATTACTTTCTAAACAAATAGGGCAATGTGTTTTCGTTATAGATATGAATAATTATGATGTGATTCTTGCTCAATTCTCCCAAAAACGAAGGGAACTAGGTTTCAATTTCTTCATATGGATACAATTTAGCATGCATCAAGCACATCCATCTTGACCTTGAAAGCTAGGAAGTTTCATAATGCATATAGATGTCTCTTGTCATTTGCATGGTGTTGATTGTTGTAGTATGGTAATGATTCAAAATGGAAATTTGTCAACAATGAATTCCTTGAAGAGATTGAGGATTAGCTTGCCTCACATGCAAAGGGATGATAAACAAGCAGTATGTTCACTAATTCGTGGTCCATCACTTCATGACATCTCTCCAATGTATTCACCCATCTCCTATGCAATAGTGCTTGCATTAATTTTGTGGCCCAACTTGCGCATACTAGTACTTTCACTATCATTTCCCTTTCCACGATTTTTTTAAAGCAAAAATTTCATGTGAATATTTCCTTGTAAATGGACCCTTGCGCAAGTTAAACCTCCATCCTTCTTCAAGTATCATGACAACAGTCCTATGAGCATAACTTGTACCAACATGAATTTTTTTGACATCAATATCTCAATGTAAATTTTCTAATCAAATTTCATTTCCGCGTTTACGTGATGAAGGATAGTTGTGTAGCAAGTGCTTGTATTTCAATAGTAATTGTATCTTTAATCTAGAGAGATAAATACTAGTTATAGTGAGAAATTATAGCTAGAGCACATGACCATTCTAGCTCCTTTTGACATATGATATTGGTTCCAACACTTCAGATATGTCTATTCTAGCCTAATGCAAGACATCAAAGGGAGAACAATACTTAAATGGACCAAATTTTCCTACAAAGAGAGTGCCAAGGCCATGTAGAATACCCCATGAGGGCCGACAAACCACACTCTTTGAGCATTGTGGTAATTTCACATGTTCTGTAGTTGTGCTCTCTACTAATTCCATGCTTTCTTTCACTCTTAGTTGTGCACTAGCATATCCTCAATCTTCTCTACCCAATTGTCTTGCAATCCAACATCCTCTCCCTCCCTCTCTCCTCTTCTCTTGCAAACTATCCCTTAACCTTGCAACTACCTCTTCTTCCCACTCCTTTATCTTCTCCCACCCCTGTTCTTAGTATCCTCTCCCTCTATCCCCCTTCTCTCTACCTTTCCCTTTTCCACTCCAGCCCAAACTCCCTCATCTATTCTCTTAACCTTATTCCCTTCCCAAACTCAATTGCTACCACTTTTTGAACCTATTTCCATGTTTGGCACTTGAATCCTCAGATCATACACATTTGCTCAACTTAAACTCTAAATTAGAAACTCTAGACCGTATCTCATCAAATTGACAATGAATAATCATTTCTCTACTCTTAGCATCATTGTTGGATACCCTATTTCATTTACTTTTGTTATGATGATATTTTTATGTACCACACATGTTAGTTCATTTGTGGTGTGCTCTCTAGCTGTGCCCTCTCTCCTCATCTCCACTCTTCTCCTCTCCCTTCTTCATATTTTGTCATGGTATCAGAGCATGGTTTTGCCTTCCGCTAAAGCACCATCCTTCTTGTGAGAGTGATTGAGAGTTTGAGAGATCGAGAGACATTGAGTTTTCCATTCTCTTCCATTGAGAGAAAATTTCTGCTCATTGGGCGAAATTCCATCCATTTGAGAGGAATTTCCGTCTGTTCATCTCCTTCGAGAGTTCATTGAGAGTGAGAGTTCTTCTTCTCTTCCGAAGAGAGATTTAGATAGATTTGTTTTATATTTGTGTGAGAGCGCTTGAATTTTGTGAGAAAGAAAGATTCGAGAGAGAAAGAGAGAAAGACATCGTCTCTTCTTGATACTTCCTACTCTAAGCTTGAACAAGCTCTAACAGCAACAGCCGTCCCTATCAACAGCTCTCTAGCCCTGCAGCAAAACGGAGTTCCCCTAGCTTCTTCAAACGGCTTACATTAGCCAGCCATCATTTGCCTCTCTAAACGGGTCTTCTACACAACCATGGTGCTGACGACCTTCAAGCCGCAGCAAACGCGTGCTCCAACTACTCAACATACGAAGGCTTCTGAGTAAGGCTCCAAATAGCCTAAGGCTCCTTCCATCTATCGGCAATGTCCACAGCCTGCCGTAAATCTACTCCGATGGCCTAGCGCACAATGGGCTCAACACACAGGCTGAAGTAACGCCATACGCAAGCTAAGCTTTAGCACATGCAACCAACTGCAAAGTTCAACTGCAGCCCACAACCGAACGGACGATCGACTCTCCAACAACTACTCCGAGCACCCGTCAACAGAAAGCCTCTCCATCAAAGACTTCTCTCAGGCGACACCAGCGACAGCCCTTTTGCCAGCCCAGCGACATCCTTCCTTACACTCAAGGCTCCCTTCAACTCCACACAGCCACGATGCTTTCGGCCATCACGAACAGCCCACCGAATGTTTTGCTTTGTCGCGCATCCAACGAGCCCTCGAATGTCGTATCCCAGGTGACGAGCCACCGATCGACATCTCTCTTCTTCTACCATGACTAGACTCCCTGCAACCTAGTAGACTAGACTCTTCGCAATTCACGTGACCTCTGGCGCAGCGCACCGCTCCTGCTCGCTCTCTACAGGCCACCGACACTCAACAGCAGTAGCTGCTCCTTCTCTCAGGTGATGCCACCAACGATCTCCATACGGGCTCCAACGCCTTCAACAAGGCAGTGACTCTAGCGCTCCTGCCATCCAGATCTCGAAACGACCACCTACCTAAGCGCCTTAGAGACGGAAGACGAAATCTATAAGATTCCGTTGGAATCACAGAAGATTTCGACAAACCGACGAGTGACACATGGCACCCTCTATCCTCCACGTGGCAACCTCATCGAGCCACGTCAGCAGCTTCCCGCATCTGCCATGTCAGCAAGACAGCTTATCTTGCCACATCACCTTATCATGACACGTCAGCACCCTGATAACCAAGTGCCATGGTGGCAGGCCAACTACCAGCTCATCAACCGCATCATCATTGCCATGTTAGTATAGCCACGTCATCTGGCCATGTCATCATTACCATGTCAGCATTGCCACATCATCACTTTGACTAGTCAACTGCAACCTCATCAGTCAATAATTGACCAGTCAACACTAATCAGCTACCACATCATCAGTGCCATGTGGCACACTGACCCTCTGCAAGCACACAGTGCTCCACAGTCACTACATGAGACCACACCTGCCACCTCAGCACAGGGCTCCACAAGCACACCTCTTGCTAGGCATAGTGCCACATCATCACTGCATGTGACCCACAGTGACACATCATGATTGAGCACCATTTGCACTCCTTTTGCCGCTCCACCTAGATCAAGGCGTATCTCTTGATCCAGGAAGAATTTGAGGGCGCTCCAAAAAGAGAAGTCGCTCGATTTTTTGTGCTCTACGGAATCGTCATATCAGGCGCACATTTTAGTGCAAATTACACTCACATTTGAGCCTCGCCGACAAATCCACTTCTTAGACGCACATCAGCCTCTACATCGACGCATCTGACCCAACACTTAAAAGGAACAAAAGAAAAGGAATTATTTGCTGTTCTTTCATCGATCGACGATTGATATCGATTTAGATCAAAGTAGACTAGATCGCCATAGAGGGGACTCTTTGAATTTCCCCAAGTTGCCAATCTAATCCATGCCTGAAATTCCCAAATAGTACCTACTCGAAGTCAGTCCATACACTCACGTATGGTTTCACATTATTACATTACCTGAAACCTAACGTTCCATCAGTTCAGTGAGCAGACTTCAGAGAGTTGAGAGGCATTGCTGATTGTTCAGTGGGGGCAGATAGCACCAGATTTGATTTCATACACACACGCCACTATTGTAAAGCCTATTCGGCTATCTCACAGCATTGTGCACATCATTTCAGCCTTGTAAAGCCTTTTGGCTATCCGACATCATTTGCCACAAGCCTTGTAACAGATCAAATTTTATATATTGTAATTCTATCTTCACCAACAGCTCAGATTCCACTTGGCATTGTCAGTGTTTTTTTGCAGTTGATTCATACAAATTTTTTTTTTCACGACGCTTTGAGTACATTTCTTGCACCATGTCTATGACTAGCAACCTCAATCTGGAGGCATCTGCTAAGTTAGATAACTCCAATAACGGTATATGGAAATACCGATTGGAGACCATTCTTGTACTTCCGGACAAATGGGAGTTATATCGATGGATCTACACCTAGACCATTGGATGATTCAGCCAGCGGTAGTTCTACTCCACCTATTGTCACAGCACCAATAGCGGGATCTACAACGAGATCTACAACTACACAAATAGTTTTTGCACCAGTAGCAGATCCTGCCATTGCTCGAGCTCAGGCAGAATGGGATAAGAAAGACAAGTATGCCTATCATCTAATCAAGCAGAATGTGCAAGATGTCATGCTAGGACAACTCAACACAGTCAAGACATCAAAAAAGCATGGGATATGTTCGCAGGTCTCTACGAGTCAAAGAACACTTCCAGGATTCTCACACTGAGAAACCAAATCAACCAAAGTTTTCGAATGGTAGTAGCGAAACCGGTCATGCTTATGTACTCTGGATAAAAGACTATAACAATCAACTCGCAGTAACAGGAGAGACTATGAACCCCATAGAAATGGTTCAAGTAATCCTAAATGGACTAGGAGAGGGATACGAGAATCTAGTCCAGAGTATTGCCATCCAACGGTAAATTCCGACACAGAAAGAACTTCAGTCAGTCCTACTTGGTGAAGAACTTAGGACTCAGGCCATTCAAGCACGTAAAGGTCATTCTAATGATTAGGCATTCACAGCTTTAGACAGAAGCAGAGGCAGAGGCAGAGGCAGAGGCAGATCATATCAGAGAAGTGGTAATCATCGGCAACAACAAGGTGATCTTAGCAAAATCAGCATCAACATCATCCTTAGCAACATTAGAATCAGCAAAGAGGAAATAATTCCAACCGAGGAAGATTCCAAGGACGAGGGAATGCATCCACCAACGTGTCAAACATCCAGTGCAACTACTGTCATAAGTTTGGACACTATGAAAGAGATTGCCACAAAAAGCAGTATGACCAAGGCGGTCAATCCAGTAGTCATCGAGGAAATTTCCACACCAGAGGAAACCATCGTGGTGGACATTCTAGTCACAGTCATTTTGCAAATGAACATGGGAATATGTTTCTTGCAAGCGAGGAAATGCAATATATTGATACAGTGTACCCAAACACTGATTACAATTCCAAAGAGGATTTCAGCTCTATCAAGTCAACCAAGGGTTATAAGATCCTTGGTATATCGACAGTGGTGCATCATCTCACACGACAAATCATCAGGAATGGTTCACATAGACGAAACCATTAGAAGGTTGTCATCTACACAGCAGACAATGCACCGAATCCAGTTCAAGGGACAGTTGTTATCCCTATGAACGATTTCACTGGTGAAAGATGTGCTCTATGTTCCGAAGCTCAGCAAGAACCTTTTGTCAGTAGGTCAAATGACAGAACACAACTATCGAGTCATCTTTGATAGTGATGAATGCATCATCTGAGATAAATCCAAAAGATGTTAGCTATATAGCAAAAGGTGTCAAGGAAGGATGCTTATACAGAATGCTAGCTACAGTACCAGATAAGCATCGCAGCTCAACCACAACAGATGCCACTATCTGCAAAATGGCACAAGAGATATGGTCATGTCAACTTCAAGTACTTGTTAGATCTCAGGAATTAGAATATGGCAATTGGGATTCCAAAGCTACAATTTATTGGAAAAGTTTGTGAAGCATGCTGCTTCGGCAAACAAAAGTGAACCAATTGTGGCAGAAGTACCTCTCGTGCACGAGGTATTCTTGATTTGATCCATATAGATGTATAGGGTTATGCACAAACCCGCAGCATCAATGGTTCACTTTACTACTTGACTTTCATCGATGACTACAATAGAGATTGTTGGGTCTACTTTCTGAAAGAGAAATCTGAAGAAGTGTTTTCCAGATTTCAAGAATTCAAAGCAATGGTAGAAAACCAGATGGGCAGAAAGATCAAAGTCATGAGATCAGATCGAGGAGGTGAATACATGTCTTTAGCATTCATGAACTTTTGTAAAAGTCACGGCATACGAAGGCAATTCACATGTGCAGATACTCCTCAGCAGAATTTGCAAGAGCTGAAAGGAAGAATGGGGCTTTAGCAGACAGTGCTAGAGTAATGCTTAGTGAGAAGCATCTTCCAAATCAGTATTGGGTAGAAGCAATAGCCACTGCAAACTACTTGCTTAATCGGCTTCCTATAGCATATGCCCACATACATGATGATCATCGTAGGAAATTGGATGCAAAGTCATGCAAATGCGTCATGGTTGGCTATAGTGAAGAAAGCAAAGCACACAAGTTGTATGATCCCATCAACCACAAGGTCATTATCTCCAGAGATGTAGTCTTTAATGAGGAATTAGAATGGAAAACCTCAAATACACAGGAGATAGAAGCATCAACTTTAGAGTCATCTACAGAAAAGGTTGATGAGAAGAAGAGCAAGAATTGCCAGTAACAAGAGCCAGCAGCTCAGATGGTCTACTAGGGAAAGAAAACCTCCAGTCAGATTGACATATGCTCAGAAAGGCAAAGCAATTCAGGTTGAATGACCAACTATGCTCTTATGACTACCATCATGGCTACAGAAGAGCCAGTGTACTTTGAAGACGCAGTAGACAAGCCAGAATGGCAAACTGCTATAAATAAACAAATGGATGCTTTGTATAAGAATAATACTTGGGAATTATGCTCCAACAGGAAAGAAGGCCATAGCAAACAAATGGGTATACAAAGTGAAGTACAATCGAGATGGCAGTATTCAAAGATACAAAGCCAGACCAATCCTCCTCTACAAAGTTGTCTATGCATTATCATATTAGCCATTATCTCAAAAGTTGGGGGATTCTCCCTTGTACTCATGGTAGTTACAAACTATTCATATTTGCTGCCCTGATCCATTTTCACCAATGACTATGTTGTCAACTTCTTTCTCATGTTCCTCTAGCTAGTTTATTAAATCCTTTAGCCTTAGCAAAAATTATTGAAGTTCCTTTGGATGAACCTTGTTCTCATAAAAGAGAGCATATTTTTGGAGCAAATATGTGCCAAAGTATGTTCCATGCTTCAAACCTATTCCTTTTTCTTTTTAATAATAGGTATGACTTTATAAACAATCTTATATAGCTAGAGGTCATGCTTCCTAGAGAGAAGGACAATTTTATGACCAAAGAGGTAGAGGATATGCTAAAGGCTACAATCAACCATAAAAAACTAATAGAGGTCAATAAGCAATCGAAAAAAAATTTCATCAAGGATTTGTCGATACAAAATATATAGAAGAAATAATAAAATTAATAGGAAATTTAGCAACATAAACATCAATAGAGATGCAGCAAGAAGGCTAGAAAATTGTAATTACTATAGAGTTCCTAGACACTAGGAATCGAAATAGCTATGAGATTGATCCTGAGGACATATGTCCAAATAGTGAGGCAATTTTGCTAAAGATGATGATGAACATGAGTTTAATTCTCTTGTCATTTTCCTTTTCATTCACGCAATTTGTGGACATGATCCATGTGAAACACTGGAATGGTTGGTAGAATTGAGTGCCATAGCACAAATGACAAGCCATGAAGAATGGGTTTCAAGGTTGAAAAAATGTCTTAATTAAAAAAGGGCATGTGTTCATAGAAAATGGACATCCATGCAAGGTGCAAGAAATAGGTCTAGTGCCAATTGAAAGCCTTTCAAGCAAAAACAAGTCATTGTGCTTTTTCATGTACTAGACTTGAGTCAAAACATTGTTACCAATGGGTCAAATGGTAGACAATGACTATGATGTGCTTTAAACAAAATAGGAGTCTCCATTGGTGACCATATGCTAGGTGCTACATGTGTCAATGTTGGAAGACTTTCCTTTCAATAGAGTCTGCTATAACATCTAGTAAATACTACATAACACCAAAATCAAAATGTATTTCATGTACTTTGCACAAAAGATGGGCACTTGAATTACAAAAGTATCATCTTTATGAAGTAAAATAATATAATCCGAGGACTACCACCATTCCAGAATCCAAATTATGTGTGTGAATCATATGTCATGGGCAAGATACATTGGAATACATTTCCTCAATATGAATCATGAAACATGGATGTCCTTCTTTAGTTAGTGCATCATGATATTTGAGGAAAAGCATAGAATCAACCACAAGGTAGAAAGCATTTTATTACAATCAGTACCTCAATTGGCATCATTGTAAGGAAGGCATAGTGCAAGATATAATCTAGGTACATTTCTAGATGTTGATCAAAGATGCTCTAGGAAGAGTAAATCATTGCTAGGAAATAAGAGAGACAAGGTCAAGGCTCATGTATAAATACTTCATAATGCAAACACATACCCATATTCTTTGGGTTGTGTGCTCACTCCACCCTTATCTTCTTATGCACTCTCAGTCTCAGTGCCCATGCTCCCTCAACATCATCAATTTCTGATAGCATTCTTTGACCATGCAATCTCCCAACTTCTACTCTTGTCCCCTCTATTCCTTGCCATCTCCCACCCTCTATCCCTTGCTCTAGCCTTGCAATCTCCCAACTTCTACTCTCATCCCCTCCATTTCTCCCACTCTTTCTCCTTTCACAATCCTTCTTTCCCACTCCCAATCTACTCTTGCAATCCTCAAATTCCTAAATTAGACTTACCTACCTTAGTCAAACTTACTTAGTGTGTAGTATTCCCTCTCAAAACAAGTTGTTTTGTAAAAAGTAATCTAGCGTACATGCATGTGAGAGGAGTTCTCTGCAAATTCTAAATGTTTGATCAAAACTTGTAATAAGATAATGACAACAATGTGCTAAAAATAGAAAATAGACTTTACAAGGCTGATATATGTGTGGGAGCCAATACTAGAATTAATCATCAAAAAGCATCCCAAAGTTCTCATGTGTAGACACTCTCGATGGAAGAGGGGTAAACCTCTACACAAAGTCCTAGAGAGTCTCTAGCATCATCATCAACGAGACCCATGCCAAAATAACTTTTGACTTGTTGAGGAGGGCTTTCCAATTGAAGCAGTGCACCACTTCTACAAAGCTATCACGCCAAGTGGTGCGATGCGCACTTTGAAGATAGAAGCTACTCATCTTCATAGGGGTACTTGATCAACAAGGCCATTGATGAGAGTTTGAGGACCACCTGCAGATTCATGTCCAAGTTCATCGGATTAAAGAAGAGTGCATGATATGTGCCAAGACAATATGTGGCTTGCATAGTTACTGCGATGATGACCAAGAAATGGTCGACTGGTCCTCAATCTTTGAAAAAGTAGTAAAGTGGGGCCAAACCCACTGAAAAAATGGGTCCACACCTTTGCATGTTACACCATTGGCGAATGGTAACAGGATGGGTTCCCTGGCCATGTACACTGCATCTCTCAACAAGCAGAGCCGTGCCATCAGGGACATAATAGAATGAGCAAGGACTTGGTAGCTAAGAGGAACACAATCATGGTGAGCAAGGGTTAGATGATCAATAGGTCGAGGAGGAGTAGGAGCAAGAAGTACCAAAGGAACAAGACGAGGAGGAGGAGCAAGAAGAGAAGCTCACCAGAGAAAAGACCCAAGGGTCAAAGGGGAACAATGTGGACACCTCCAGTCCAAAATAGGATAACCCAAAGGGGAACATCACTGCCAAGGGACCACAATGAGATAATTAGGAGCGGAACAACCAAAACGGAACCTCGAAGGGACCAAGAAACGGAGCAAGGTGATGAAAGAGCACATGATAGTGGAGTAACACCCATGGAACAGGAAGCCCAAACTGGTGATGCAGAGCCTTCACAAAAGGTTGAGCCATAGGGAGGCACTCATCACTTACTTTGGGAGGCACTCATCATCACAAGATCCACTTACTTTGCCTCTACCTCCTACCCCTCTTTGGAGCCTCATGCATGTGGAACCCTTTCCCCTAGATCCCCTTCTCACAAAATACGATCATTAGGATTGGGCTTCCATAGAAAGTCAAGGGCAGGTCATGCGGCGTAGGCCCTCAATTTCCTGGCCAATCATGGGATCCATCCCAAGTACTCGAGCACAACCTGTTTCTACAAATGAAGTAGCAGGAGGAAGTAACATGATTCTTTGAAGAGTAGACTGCCAACTTGCGTAGAGCCGAGGAGGATTTGACTCCCGAGTGCAAGTCACTATAGGAGCAAGTGGAGGGCAAGAAGGCAGCTTATGATGAGCTAATTCAAGCTTGAATACTACCTCCTGTCGGAGTGATACCACGGGTGACGGATTGTTGACCGCATACACCTTGTCAAATTATCACACATTAGCATCTGAGTCATCAGATTTTTTCCCGGCAAACTTGGCATACTTTGACTTGGCCCGCCATCGCGGCGCCTCCAACGTTTGGTACTCCTCCTCCTGATGGTGCTCCTTGCCCAAAGAGGTTGCGAGAAGCCACCGAAACCGCTGTTGGAGACGAGGACTCACTCAACACCCGGCGTCCCCAACAAGACCCGCACCCACTGCCCTGACTCGCAATTGCAGCACGCACACAAGGAAATGAAGATGGACTACGAAAACTTGCAATGCGAGGTGTATTTCCTGAAGGATATTGTGAGAAAGGCCCAAGCAAGCATTATCACTATTGCCAGGAAATATGTGAAACTGCTGTAGTGCCTACAGAAATAGGTCTCAAAAAATTGACAGCAGCAAGTACCGTGAGCTCAAATCGAGTCTCTTAAGCAGGAGAATGCATGCCTAAGGGAGGCTGCCACATAGGGACAGGCATTAAAGGAGGAAAATACAAGACTGCAGGCTAGGTTGGAGCAGTATAAAGCTTCAACACCTAATTCACCTCCTTCAAGGCTCAGACGAGCATCGTGATGACAACCTGCCTTGCCGACGACAGCCACCATATTATGATAGTTTCGATGGCCAAACTGGTGGGCTTCATTTTGCAAATTCGAGCGAGCAGGTAGGCACCTCAGGCCAGTACTCCACTGCAGAAGGAGGTGCCTCACACACAAGGGCAACAGAAGGAGTTTCAGTACAATCCCTTTTTATGTTGCATGTAGTAGGGCGAGCAAAGAGTACCAAGCGGACTACAAAGACCGACTAAAGTTTTGAGGATGCAGTAGTGCAGGTCCAGTTTTGGCAGAGCCGAAAGATATAGGGGTGTAGTCAGAGAAAATAGGAGAGGCCGAGCCCATTTTTCCAGTCGAGGATCTCCCTGTTGCAATCCCCACCACGAAAGTTTTGCATCGGATTCTAGATCAAGAGGAGATGCCACTTCTAGGTGTACAGGTAGACCGAAGCAATTGAGATGTTTGCTCTACCAAGCCACCACGATGCTCTCCCTACACTTCGACAACATATGAGGCCGGCTCATCCCGGTAGCCAGCTCCTTCTCGACCTCCAATCCGTCAAGGGAATTAGATGAGCACGAGGCTTCAACCCTCGAGCCTCCGCATTCGACTAATGGCTAATTCCTTCTAGTTCATGAGGACACGGGCAAGGGTAGCCAAGGTGAGAGGTTGGCCTTGGGTTACGCTAACAGGCATGTTCATCGAGTGTTGACCTTGACTAGAAGTGATGGAGTCGATTAAGCACCGATTTTGTGGTAGAAGTGCAGTTGATCGCAGCCACATAGCCAATCAATAGATGGATGTTGGCACACCAAGCGCACACTCTTTTGGAACGCGGTTCCTTAGGTAGTGAAATGATTGTAACGGGGAGAGAAGAGAACAAGAGAGTGGTGTGCCGAGTTCTCTTCCTCTCACCTGAGTTTGCTAGGATAGGGAGTTTTCACTGCTGCAAGCCTCGCCGGTTTGGTTGTATCAAGAGAGTTTGATCCAATAGAAGTGAAGAATCAAGAGATTGTCTATTCTATTCAAGTCTATCATGGATACTCCACTTTCTAAATGTTTTAAGTGTGTTTATAACTCATTATTCTCCCATCATCACACGGTTCTTCTCTGATAGCTAACCCTAACCTCCAAGTGCTTTATATGTTGGCACCTAATCTGCACCTGAGCACATCCACTTAATATTGCAAGAGTGAGCATCTTCATCAAGCATAACATTAGGGTGGGTTGTGACCGAGCATTTCTAAATTAGTCGAGCGAGGGAATTTGAGCATTACAACAGTACCTACTTATATAAAATGTTGGTCTTGTTTTCCTATGCAAAAGTTTCTAATTTTTGTAAAATTCTTGCTTCATTATGCCATAGCTTCTTCAATCCCACATTGTAAAAAATGATGTAAATTGCACCATGGAGATAGGGCATATGGACAAACCCTATACCTAACCATATGGGATGAATGTTTGTATATTTTAGTTTCTTTGGAATAGAACATAGTGTACATATATCATCTCTCTTGAACTCCACTCTCTCTCCCCCCAATCGTCCAGCATGACTCACAGCTTTCATCCAGAGTCATGAATGGAATATCGCCACCACTGCCCCCTGCTAGAGACTTGTGAGAATATGAGAAGCTTCACTGTGGAAGAATGGTGGAATGTGGAAAGAACGTTGATCTCTGTACATTCATAAATTTCATCACATTGGTCTAAAATAGGAAATGTGAACTATTTCTCTTGGGCTTACAGATCAACATTCAAACTCAAAGCTAATCGAACAAAAATCTTGTGCCCAAACTTCTTGCTCTTCTATGAGCTAACAAAGGAGCTCACGAATGGATGAACAAAATAGGGACGTCAATCGACATTGCCCACTCAAATTTACAACAATTTTAGAAAGGGGATGAAATTTGGAGCAATCAACATACAAACTAAGTTTACCTCAAAAGAAATTTGATAGGGCAATCAAATCCTTTAACAATATTTAAACAATCCCATCTCCTTAGAGTAGGCATCCATTCTAGTACACAATATAATGCATCTTTCTTCTTGGAGTACCCAAAAGTTCCAAGGACAAGCCAATATCCTTTTGGAATTTGAAACTCTAGAAATCTCCTCTAACCTTTAGTTGCTCTCTAATAATCTCCTCTCACCTCTAATGATTTCCTCTCTCTTACATCATAAAGAGGCCATGAGCTTTGCAAGGTAACCCCGAGCACAAAGTCTGTTATAGTACCACAATTAGGAAAATCATTGTCAAGAGACATGTAGGGATATACATAAGATGAGAAATCAACATTTTAACTAATTATGTGACAAGAAACAATTCAACTTCATGATTTGAGTCAATGTGGAGTAAAGAATAGTCACAAAAAGTAGTAGGAGGCCAAACAGGAAAGCATAAGTGAAGACCAAAAATCAATCACTTCAACAACAATATCATATAGCAAGAGTCATGACTCATAAGGAAAACATCCATCTCAAGGATATTTGGCAACTAAAGGTAAGGTTCTATAAATCAACTCTCATCAAAATGCCAACCCTTCTAAATCATCCAGTATGAACCAAACCAAAATTTCCAATCGAATATAATCAAATAAACTCCACTAAATCTAGGTAATCAAAATAGATCCAACTTCTAGACCTGATAGTCTAAAACAGAGAATGGAATCAGGTTGGGGGAGTTAATAACCATATGTTCCATTAATTTGAAGCTAGCCAAGGAGTAATCCAACAGTCTGCAGGTGCTACAAGTCTATGTTGAGTATTGGCATGGATTCCTAGTATAATGAGATATTAAGAGTATCATGGGAACCTCAATTGGCATCCTTTTAAGAAAGGCATAGGGCAAAAATAGTCTCAATATATCATCTAGATACATTCCTAGACTTTGGTCAAAGATGTTCTACGGAGATAAAATCCTTACTAGGGGCTAAGTGAGAGAGAGGGTTAAGGCTCATGTATAAATAATTCATATTGCAAACACATAGCCCCATTGTCTGGGTTGTGTTCTCACTCTACCCTTATCTTCTCATGCACTCTCACTCTAAATGCCCATGCTGCCTCAACACTATCAATGTTTGATAGCATACTCTGACCTTACAATCTCCCAACTTCTATTGTCCCCGCCATTGCTTTCCATATCCCACATCTCTCCCTTCCTCTAACCTTGCAATCTTCTACTCTCATCCTCTCCATTCCTCTCGCTCTCTCTTCCTCTCTCCTTATTCTCTATTTCACAAAGATACTCCGTCCCTTACTTCCAAAATCCATTGTTATTTCACAATCCTTCTCTCCCACTCCTCTTACAATCCTCTAATTCCTAGATTATACTTCCCTAGCTTTATCAAACCTACTTTGTCTATAGTACTCTCTCTAAAAACAAATTCTTTTCTAAAATGTAATCTTTCCTACATGCATGTGAGAGTTCTCAAGAAATTCTAAATGTAGAAAATAAAAACTTGTAAAAGGACAATGACAACAATGTGCCAAAAATATCAAAGAGACTTTGCAATGGGACAATGGCCTAGCAAGTTCTTTTGGCACTTAGAGCCAATGCTAGAATTAATCTACAGCATGAATTTACAAGGGTGTCATGTGCAATGCAAAAGATTGCAACTATATTAATTCCAAAAGTGATTACTCTGCAAGTGAATCATGACGTGGCAAACTATCCACATCCAAAGCTATGGAGGTTCTTTTGTTAAATGCATGCATGTGAAAAATGATGACAAATTCAAGGGGACTAACTCTAATAGGAATAGTCTTCAATAGAAAATGACACCAACAAAACTATTTGGGTATTTTTGGGATTGTCTAAACTAGCTTGGTGGAGTGTGATCTCCCCCTAAAGATGTGCTAGTCTACAACTAGACTATATGTTGATATGAGAAATGTAGCAAAAGTTTTTGTTTTCTATATTATTTTTATGTTTTGGTTTGAAGAGGATGTAATGGATTAGGAGGTCATTTCAATGAGGAGGCTGAATGAAACTACACAATGAGTAGGTCATAACTCAAATGTGAAATGAATGCTATGTAGGACATGAAATTCTAAGAACTTTATCTTTTCATAGCACCAAAAAACTCTTTCTCGACAAATTTTGGCAAATCTTCAAACTTCCATAGCTAAGGCTCCATAAAATGCAAAGTGCCCAACATTTCATGCCATACACACAAGTCACATCACTTTTATGTTTCATTTAGTCTCATCATCAGAACTAACTCTTGATCCGATATAGCCTTTTCAAACTAGCACATACAATGAGCAAAGGAAAACAATCTTTTTTTAATATTTCTTGTGTCAATGTGTAGTCTAGTTGTAGAGTAGAAAATATTTAAAGGATATTATACTCTGCGAAGCCAAGTAAGACCTTGCAAAAGACTCCCGATTAGCTCTTACCAAAAGTAGTTCCCTACTATCATTGGTTTTCGAATTCATACACTTGACACAGCCTTATTATCTTTGGCAATGGGTATCTCACAACTCAATGCTTCACTTGCAAATTGATCAATTTTGGATTTAAGACAATTGAGCGCTTTTGCACTACACATGCCACCATTGTAAAGTCACTTTGTTGACTATTTTTGGCATTTGTTCCTGCATATATATCATTCTTGTAAAGCCTCTTAGCTATTTCCAACACATTGTTGTCATTATCTTACTATAGGTAATGAGTTTCTACATTGAATTGTCCCATCATGGCTTGAATCATACATTTGCTTGAGAACTCCTCTCATATCTATGTAGGTTGGACTATGTCTTATAGAACAATTTGTTTAGAGAGGGAGTCTTATAGATTAAGTAGGTTGACCATAATCCTCCCAGAGGTAGCTCACAGTCTTCATAATTAAGTTTATGCATTCTATCCAAATTTCAATAGCCTTTCATAGTGAAGCATCTCAGAGTTCTCATGTGTAGATAATCTTGATGGAAGATGGGTAAGCCTCTACATAAAGACCCAAAAACTCTCTAGCATATAGCCATTTACATTATGATGATATTGTAGTCATGACTCTAGATAAATCCATGAGTGGAGAGAGTAACTAATTCATCCTTGTGTTTCCAATGGGTATGTACAGTATACAATTCCAGTTTAGAGCTCATGGAACTTGAGTAAAGTAAATAGATCCAATCACCTCAAATGAGCTAGTTAAAATGATAAGACTCATTGCATGCTTAGATGGATCGTACTCCACTTTTTGATCATGAAAATTTGTAGGTAATCCCTCACCATGGGCCTTTCCACATACATCATCATAGTCCAAATTTTGTAGTGATGATGTGCCATCACATGCTTGCAAAGATCACACTCCACTCTCTAATTATGCAAATTTGCATGTAATCACTCATCATGAGGGGCCCTTCCATGGATCCAACTCCACATTTTGACCATTTAGCTTTGCACAAAGAAGCCCTTAGCATGAGGCCCTTTCATCTCCGTAGATTCTAGTGATTTATGCCAGAGTGAATTGTGAATGTATTAAGTTTTTACCACTACTTCCCATCAATCCATCAGCCCTCAACATAGCACTCATTCATTGATGCATGGTTGAAAACAAGGAAATATACATTCCTAACCCTACTCTTGGTTGAAAACATGAGGGAGAGGGGATGGAAAGCAGCAAACAAGAGAAGGGTAAGGGGATTGAATGGCATTTACTAAAGGCAAGAAGCAAGAAGAGTAAAAGACATGACTCTTGGAAAAAGAGAGAGATTCTATTCCTCAAACCTGCATACAACAACTGAAGACCAAAGAATTCCATTTCAAGCATTGAGGACTTTGTTTTGCTTCAAATTTTTAACTTTTTATGCCATGTATTTGGAATGTAATGTAAGTTTTGTTCATTTACTCAAGCTAAATTTACTGACAAAAGGATTTACGAATAGGCCTTGAACACACGTGATATACAGGGTTTACACATAGTGAGCCCCCCAAGCACTACTTCATCCTTGTAAGTTGTGTTTCCTATGGGTATGTACAGTATATAATTCTTATTTAGAGCTCATAGATCTTGAATAAAGTAAACATATCCTATTATCTCAAATGAGCCAGTTCAAATCAATAGACTGATCAACATGCTTAGATGGATCATCCTCCACTTTTTTATCATGGAAATTTGTAGGTTATCTCTCACCATGGGCCATCATAGTCCAAAATTTGTAGTCATGATGTGCCATCACATGCTTGCAAGGATCACACTCCACTTTCTAATTGTACAAATTTGCAAGTAAGCCCTATGAGGTGCTTCCATGGATCGAACTCCAAAATTTGACCATGTAGGTTTGTAGATAAGCCCTTAGCATGACCATTAGATTCTAGTGATTTATGCCATAGAGCATTGTGCTTGGATTAAGTTTTTTACCACCACTTTCGATAAATACATCAGTCCTCAACATAAGGACATTTGAACATTAGTTTAGTCCTATGAAAGTGCAGATGATACTATCAAATTTTCCCAAAACAACAGTGTTTTAGCATGCATTCTAGATGTTCTACATAGTCCATACGTGATATAGTTTTTCATCCAAGACTATACTAGTTTGTCCAAACCACATTCCTTTATGTCCATTCAACATCTGAAAACTCACATGATTCTAAGATATATCATGCATTACATTTTTTATTGAAGCTATTAGGCCTCCTTAAAGTCTCATCCTTGATAAGATTATGATATATTCAGCTACGTGTGATGCCGATTGATGTTAAGAGACTCCCAATGTAGATTAACTTCAACTCATTTTAGTTGAGCATTCAAGACACTTAGGATATTTAGGCAATTAGACGTTCCCCATGGAATATTCCACATCCATCTATTATCATACCTCTTCAAGTTTATGGGACATTATAATAGAGTAGAGTATCTTACCTACAAGTACCATACTTGCTCTTCCAATCCCTGATATTATACATCCCCTAATTCTTGTTGCATAAATAGATTACATAAATTTTTATGATCTCCCATGATTTAGCATATCTATGGAGTGCATGCCACTTATATTGGTTTGGTGACATCCTTATCACATGGATCATAGCCTTAATCTCTTGTCACCTTGCCCATCATGATAATTATGATAGTCTTAATCTCTAAGGTCACTCCGTCCTCCACGAATTTGCTCTTAGAAGGGATACATTACTTGCTTGGTGCATTCAAGTAAGGGAATCAGCGTTGACTTTCATTGTTTCCCTATTTAGTCATCATGCTAGCTATCCCATCTCATGTGAATGTACCAAAGCAGCCATTGCAATATTAACTAATTGATGCATAGGCAAGGCTCAATGGTCGAGGAAACTACAATGCTCAACTCTCGAGGAAACTACATTCCTTAGGGTAGCTTGAGAGGGCCCAAATCCCTGCCCAAGTTTGGATGCTCAAGCTCCAACCAATGGCATTCTTCCACCTCTGACACCATGATGATGCCCTGAATACGAGGAGATCCCAGTGCCTCGATGGTGTGTAAAGCTTGCGCCTGTGCGTTGAGATTCGTCGCTACCCCATTTGAGGAGGTGTGTATCCTCCCCCACTCGACACCCACCCCCTCCCTCACCCGGCACCCACCCTCAAAAATTCAAGTGAAGGGCAATTATCTTAGGTGGCCCAATAAAAATAGTGGTCTTCTCCACTACTATAAGAAAATAGTGGGGGCAGCATATGAAGGTTGCCCAGCTGGTGGCCGAGTCAAAAAAGCTGCCGCAATATGCTCTGAGGGGATTGGAACCACATCGTATCGCCTTCAAGATGTCTGTCAACCACCACGTCAATCACTCTTGTTAACGTATCCAGACAATGAAGAAACAACCGTGGGGTGGTTCCTTGTTAACGCAGCCAGACAATCAAGAAATGACCGTGGGGTGGTTCCTTGTTAAAGCAGCCAAGGCAATGAAGAAATAACCTTGGGGTGGTGTGAACGACCACAGGGGCAGGCATTGGTGCGTGTGAACCCGGGCTTAGCATAGGAGGTTTTGAACAAGCTTTGTTTTTATCAAGCATTCTGCACCAATCTTCAAAGCTTTGGTTATGGCGTCCTGCCTTAGCAGTCAGCCTGTCCTTTCCACAGCTACTGATTCCTGTTGCTTTGGACTGGTCGATCCGTCCTGCCACATGTAAGCAACAAAGTCATCGCGACAAAGCTTCACTGTTGAGCAACGTTTTGCAGTCCCATGGGTTTCAGTCGTTTCCAGCTACCCGCACGGATCAGTAGCCTCTGATTCCAGCTCAATAGAATCGAAAAAGACGAGACGACGACGACGACGAAGAAGAAGAAGATTGCTCCCGACAAGCTTCCGTCACCATGATGGAGCGGATTGGGATGGAAGCTTTGAGCGAGGTAGCTGGTTGCTGCATGGGGCGAGAGCAAAATTAAGGGCAGGGTGTGCGGTGGTAGGAGGCGGATCGTGGAGGAAGTTGGAAGAGGCAGCTGCAGAGTCAAAAGTTGGAGGGAGGTTGCAGGCAGGGGAAGGGGGCAAGGGTGAAGAGAAAGGGCGGAGAGCGGAGAGAAAACAAGCCTGGAGGTGGAATCGGATCGAAGAGGAAGAGGAAGAAGGGATTGAGGAATGGAAATTCCATAGCGATGGCGATGGTGGGGAGGAAGAGAAAGGGCGTTGCGAGATGAAGAAAGCATGGCGATGGAGCTGCTGCTGTCGTCTGTCTCAGGGACCCATTGTCTTGTGCAGGATCATCGCCCTTGCCGTGATTAGACCTCTCTCAGTGCGCGATGAGCACGACCCCTGATTAGTGGAGCTCCTTGCCTTCCTCTCCCATCCGCACCCATTCCCTTCCCGCACGGCGAATCGCCTCTCCCCGCCGTACTCCCCAACAGTTCTGCTCTTCGATCCACCATCCCCCACTTACATTCCGCCCTGCCTTTTGTTGATCTCTTGCTCTGCGAAAAATCTCCGTTTGCGATCACACCCGTCGTGATTAGGCTTGGATTTGAATGCCAATGATACCCACCGGAGCCTACACGACTGTCGTCTAGCTTGCCATGTCAACTAGAGCTGTTGAGTATCGCTGCTTCGGAGGACAGTCGCCTTGGAGCTGCCGCAAGGCCACCTCAATGAAAACGCGACCTCCGGAAGCGTTGGACTTCTTCATTTGGACAGCAGAGGTAAATTGCAATTGTAAGTGTCAACCATTTGCTCTGCTTCGCTGGTTTCGCATGATTCGGAGGCGCTTCTGATGTCGTCCGTGTAATTCGTCGTAAATAAACTTTGCAGGATGTTGGAGCTTGGCTCGAGGGGATTGGTCTCGAAGGGTATAAGGAGGTATTCAAGCAGAACGACGTGAACGGGGAGTACCTGGACAGTCTGTCAACTTTCACGACGGAGCAAATTTTGAGGTTTATTAGGCGCTGTCGTATGAAATGGGGAGATTTCATTACTCTGTGTAAGGAGTTGCGCCGCGTGAAAGGTTTGATTCCCCTATCTTCTACCAAGACACATTGCTACCTCGTCATCAAGGAGGCATCTTGCATCTTTACTTGATTGATTTGGCTTGGAAACTGTGTTATCTTTACAGTGGCATGCCTCCACGGTGAGCAAGAGATTCGTAGTCCTTGGTGGGCACCTTGCTGCTTTTCGCAGGTATTTATGAAGGTTGCCAAACACAACCGCCAGTCGAGGGTGGTTTCGATAAAATTTGATCCTTGAACGAGTCTTTCTAGTACAATTCAATGGTGCACAATTTCTTCTGCTTTTGGAGCCAATCAATTATTTGCAGCTAGGTTTAAGCATAATAGCATTATCAACAGAGCCACTCAATCTTGTGTTTCAGCGTTTGTGCGCCTAAGACCCTGCGTGTAATGACTCGGGGCATTTCACGTTGTTTGGTGGTGTGGCCTTGTAGAAATCTGAAAGTTTTTACTCGCTCCTCATATGGACGCTCGACCACTTTCAGTATATTCCAACTTTAGCTAAGGCATTCTTCTATCATGTAGTGGTACCAGCAAAACGATCATCATAAGGCCAAACTTAAATGTTCATCCCTTTTGGTTGCAAAGTTGAACGTCCATTGGGGTGCCTTGAAAGGAAGAATGCTGTAAATAATCCTCCAGCACTCTTGGAAAGCTGTGCCATGATGCGAGTGTTGGAACAGCAGTCGTATAAAATGGAGATGAAAATTAAGGTTGATCCCTGTCAGAAAATGCTTGTGTAGTTCTACTCTCGCTGTTCCATCTCCTGTGAGTGTATTTGTGAGCCTTGCAAAGCTAACTGCCTACAATGTGAACCTTCTACTTGTGCCATTATTGATTGCTTTAGCTTCAATTTGCAATGTGGCTTGAGTGCGTCATTTGTCATCAATCTTGAAGCTGATCTTGAAGACTCGTGGGCAGGGTGCCATTCAATAGGACCAATCTGTTGGCCAGTAAAGAATGGCTTGTGAATCTCTGCAAGCACCCTTGCAATTATATTGAGCTGTATCTGCCTCATTTTCAATATTGAATGCTGAGAACTGACTGTTGCTGATTATTTTAGGATTCTGATGAAGAGGTATATCCTGTTTGTGTCTCGTGTTTCTTCATATGTGCAATACCTCCAGATGTTTGCATAAATTGATAATTCTGGTTTACCATGGGAAACAATGACATGCTATTTCTTCCCACCTTCTACTCCTTGGTTCAGACTTGCTTCAAAACATGCTTTTGATGATCCGGCTCTTCTGGCTGAATGCAGAACTAGGGACTGCATTTGATTAGCTGTGTTATCCAGTATTTGTCTTGAATTTGTCATAAACAAGGAAATACACAGAAACGGCCTGCTAATGTGGTAGAAATGACTAAAAATAAAGTGGCCTTATATCTGTATATGAAAGCATGATACGCATAATGGTTATTTGTCTCTAGATCAAGTCAGCATCCAAGGCTGAGTCTAGCTGAGCCTAACATTGGCTGGCAGCAACCATCCTAGAAGCTGATCCTAGCATTGGCTGGCAGAAATGAAGCTGACCCTAATGGCCTTCAACAGAAACACATCCGTGTCTGGAAGTAGGAAAGTGTAAAATGTTGTGCCTAAGCTTTGTCTATGGATCGACATGCATTACTATTGGGAGCAGGCAGACTTTTCTAAATCTATATGTTACAACTGTATATTGACAGGATGATTGTGTTATAATTTTCTTGATCCCTCTTGCTAGCATCTTTTATTTTCACCTTGTACTCGAGTTCTTATACATGAGCACAAATTTCAGTTCTTAAACTTTTTATGAAGCACATCAGCTTCGGATATTTAATATGGTTGAGTTGGCAGAATGATGTTGGTAAAGGCATAGGTTATCATTCTTCAATGCCCACTCCCCAACTTCTAAAAAGTGAAAGCTGTGGTCAAACAACGCAAAAAGGATTAGCAAAAAGCACAACGGTAGTGGACTGCAGAATGTTTCTCACTATCCATGAAATACAGTCGGATACAGCTGGAAGGAGAAACATTTGAGACTTTGCAGCATTCTCTCTGTTAAATGAGCTGCTCTCTATGTCTAGATTCTATCTTTTTCTCCTTCAAGCATCCTCACGTCCAAATCAAGGTCACATATCTTGCTCGAGAATGGAGACGTCCCACTAACAAGCCATGATCCTAAAGGCTAAAAGGTTCCATTGTGAGTCGCCATCCCTTCTCTCCCAAATGGTTGTGGATCCTGGCGAGGACTTTGTGGACCTTTAGATGTTCCTTCCAACATCCCATCCATGGACACCATAAGCATGTTCTGCATCACCAATGTGTGAAGGTGCCATGCATGAGATGGCACAAATAGATGCGAAATGGCTAAAGGGGACACAATTCCTGTCTAATGAATGAAACTAAATTGAAGATTTTAAGCCAGGAGGGCCTTAGGGAGGCCTATCGTTTACCAATTTGGCTAGTCCCATGGGATCATTCGTTATGAAACTAGACCTGTATCGTTCACCATTAAACTGCTTTAAATCTATATTGTACCAAGTCCCGAACCAAAGCATGAGATGAGACGCCATTGTGTGTCGCGAGCTTGGTTCCCTAAAAAAACCGTTTGTTGGTTTGTAAAGGAGGTGATCAAATTCAGCTGTATTACAAACTTGGGTGCCTTGCCATGCTATATTATTCAGTGTACTCTTTGTGGTATAGACGTAAGCCTTCCTCTTGCGACCCGCATAAATTGAGTAATAAAACATCAATGCATTTCAAATCCAAAAGGTCGTGTGCTTGAAAGTTGACATAGACAAACGTGGCCGTTTGGAACTTTAGCTTTACGAGTAGCATGACCTGTCTACGACGGCAAGTCTCAAGGTTGGGATTTTCTCTCTCTCTCTCTCTCTCTCTCTCACACACACACACACATTTCCATGGCCGTCTGCGATTACTCTGTCTCAACTTTAAATTGAAAGCATGCTTTGTGTAACGTGCCTCAACTTTCAATTGAAAGCATGCTCTGTGTAATGTGCCTAGGTCGATGGAGGAATAATCTCACTACCTCCTAATTTCAAAAAACAATAGCAACATGGAAACTTCTCCTTTAAACGAACCAATCGAAATGCCTCACTCAGCCACTCCACGTGGGGGAGATAGTCCAAGTCGGATTTTACAATCGTCAAGGACGCGGCTTGACGAGAAAATCGAGAAACTGGAGGAAATGGACTTATGGTCGTTTTCACCACTTGCAGTATGGCTGGCGTGTCACTTTCATGAGCTACCTATATTGAAGAGGATTTGAAGTGGGAGAATGGTCAAGTGCTAAAAATTTGATGTTGCATTCCATAGTAGTAGGAAGTGGCCTATGAAATTGCTTAAATACCTTCTGAATATACTTGCCCTAAGATGAAAATTTTCCATATTTCTATCCCAAAGAAAATCATGGACTTCTCCCATGCCCTTCTTGTCAAACTCTGATGTGAGTTGACTCTTAGCTTTCGAGATGAGATGTCCATTGGAGCCGGTGATGATCAAGTCATCAACATAAAGCACTACAAGAAGGATGTCTTCTGGAGCCTTTTTTATGTAAAGAGATGGATCTGAATGGCTGAAAACTAGATGTCAAAAAGTGAGGATGAATCCTTGCAGTCCATGCACTAGGGGCTTGTTTCAAGCCTAGAGTGATTTCTGCAACTTGCAGACCTTGTGTTCCATCCCACTAACAGCATATCCCAGAGGCTGTGTCATGTAGTTTTCCTCACCGAGAAAACCATTCATAAAGGTATTCTTCCTTGAAGCTATTGTGTCTACCTCTCCTTCATCTTTTCTAGGATTGCCTCTCTCTCTTCTCTTTTCTTACATGATCGAGGAAATTCTCTCTTACTCAAACACATGAATTGTTCTAGAATACTCTACACACAGCTAGCTTGACATTTCTCTTACATACTCTGTTGTGTTGCTCTAATCTTCAATTCATTCATACTTTTTGAAATCCTATACATGTTTCTGAACCATCAAATTAGAAATTGCAATCCATTTGAATCCCTTCTTGCAAATTGCAACTAATATTGGTAAACATTTGAGTGGATTAGAGCCAATCAAGATGCGTATTTAGAGCCAATCACGATGCGTATGATTAGCTATTATTCAAATTCCAAACTTGAAGCCACTTTTAACAAAGCGTTCATGGTTAAAGAACCTTGTGGAGAAGAAATAAGACCTTGGAGAAGCTTCGATAGATGTTCTACCCCTTTTCAGATAGATGGCATCTGAAAAGCTCTTAAACAACATATTCTCTTTTGGATGTTGGGTCTCTAGGGCATATATTGTACTAGGTAAAATTTGGACGTCTAATTACCAAATATCATTTACAGTGGTATCCATCCTTGGTGGGGAATGTGATCTCATTTGTGCCTAGTTGATGTATAAATTTCTCTTCCACCTTACGGATTGTGATGGTTCTACAATATGAAGATCTCTAGAGCTGATTGTCCTTTTGCTCTCCTCTGTTTTGAGCGTGCCCAACTTGATTGCCTTTAGAATCCAGTGTCCAGTCGTTGTCGTTAATGCCATAGCTGATAGTAGTCGATCCATGACTATCCACATCTGCTGGAAGTAATAATGCAGCTACGTATTGTGAATATACTGGGTAAAATCACAGATGTTGAGCTCCGATTTGGAGTGATTGACCAAAACAGAAGAAGGCGAAGAAGGTACTGCAATGACGGAGTCTCCAAAGATTTGCCTAAGCTTACCTTGTATCCCCTTATCCAATATAATCCTCTTCTTTCAACATATTCATCCTGCGCGCTTCCTCATCCTTTCAATTTACGTCCGCAGGTCCTTCCTTGCACCCGAAGCATGCAAATACAATCACCAAGTCGACGTCGGTCCTCAGAGGCTACAGGAAAATCATCTTCCTGAGCACCGTCTAGGAGCAATCCTGACATACTTGGCTCAAATCGGGGCCAATTCTGTTGATGACTTGCACTGATACCTGTAAATCGTGGCCTCCAAGAGCGAGCTCCAAGGCAAGCGCATCGCAAGGTTAAGGGGGTACTAATGAGAAACTAAAATCCTAGCCTTTTGCATGGTCAAGCTAAATTTCCATCTATATTTCAGACGATCTTTGTAGAGACTCCAATATTCCAATTCTGTAAAAGCAGACTCACTACGTCGTGGCCTTTTGCATTATACCTATGCTTCTTAGAGCAGTTCGCTTGTCATGAAGACTCGATGTTTTCAACGTAGACTTGACAAGTTATCACAACCCTCTAGACTCGAAAGCCCGCCTTAGGCTGAAACCTACTTTCACAGGCAAGCTTTGCTCCTGCTTAGCCAATTCTACTGAACCCAGCATATGCTTCCCATACAAATAGGCGGAGAAGTAGGTGCCTCTCTCCACCTGAAAGATCTGGCAGTCGAATTGAAGGAGAAGGCAAGCCTATGCACCAGCCAAACTAAGCATCAGCTTATGACGATTGTTTTTCAACATTAGAATGGCTAGATAATGGTCAAGAAACTACGTTGGAGCAGAGAAGATTTCATAACAGCACCGAAAAACTCCTAATCATTGCAGGTTTTCAGACTTCTCTGAGGTGGCTTCAACAGCAATACCGAAGAGCCTCTTAGAAAACCAGTGACTCTCCAAATCATAGAACTGCTTGGTGAATCTAATGTTAATGAGCTAAATCACCCGCTGGGGAGCTTCAGAGATCTGGAACTCCGTGGAAATCGTATTGTTGGAAGAACTCTACGGATGCCACGATCTTGCTCTATCTTTGATCTCATCAATATGAACTGAGTCGCTTTTTGTATAGAGTACGTTTCCATCATGGATGCCTGGGGCACGTGTGCTGTCCTGTAGATTTTCTCCATAGGCATCGTCTTCTCCCGCTAGATTTCAAGATTAAACTTAATTTTTTCTTCGATCTGCACCGCATTACCTCCCTCTTTTTGAATTGCACGTTCTGATTGTGTAGAAATTCGTGCATGAATGAAAGATGGCATCTTCGAGTTCCGGTATGCAGGCAGAAGAATAACGCGGCTCAACGGTTGTGAAATTCGCTAAGACCGAGATCATCTTACCTTGAGGAAACAGTTATCTGGGAAGGAGATGCTTATCGTCCACTTGGTTCATGGATTTCCACCAAGCCACGGAGAAATTGTTGATGGATGCGGTTCAAGGCTCCATCCCTTCCGATATCGGAAGGATTGAAGATCTGATTGTTTTAGACCTGCAGAAAATGGAACTACAAGGAAATATTCCGTTGGCTTTGGCGGACTGCAGGTTTCCATTGGAAATTCCTCAACGTTGGCTCTTTCTTCTCGTCCGTTCTGTTACCTCGATCCACAGAGGGCATGCTTCGGACAGACTCATGATTGAGTGCTAGAGTACAAGGCAGTTGGTTCTGTCAAGAGGAAAACAATTTTCAAGATGAATAAATGGTTAATTTGTAACACGTGATGGAAGCCCTATATGCGAAAGTTTGAATGATTTACAAACTCCGTGGCTATAACTGATTTTAATCTGAAGGCAAAGTTTGCCACGTGGTAGCAAAAGAGGAGCTCTTGATGGACACATGGCATAGCCCTTTGAACGACACCTCAAACTCACAATTAAGTAATATAAGAGATAAGAGAAGATAAGATAAGATAAGATAAGAAGATGAACTTACAATCATGAAGTCTCTCATACAAAGGGTATATGAATGCTTTGCCCTATCACACCATGAGTGTACATTGTATTACAATAAAACTTAAAAGTCACAACTAAGTAGAATCCAAAGAGAAGTTTCAAAGCCATTTTCTTTTTAGTTCTTACGTTTCTTTTTCTCTCTGGAGGTCTCTTAGGTACCCATGATCTCATATAAATATTCATTTGTTTTCTTATATGCCTATTGGTTCATCTTTGTTTCCTTGTGTTAGCATTAGTATTTTGTGGAATATTTTTGGGATTTAGCACCTCTCTCTCTCTCTCTCTCTCACACACACAGACACACACACACACACACACAAAACTAAAGAAAGAGATACTCAATTACAAGCATCAAAAGACGTCATTATATGACAAGAAGACAGTATAATCAAGATCTCGAGCATGTAGACAATCATAAAACGATTGTCTCAGTGATGCTTGGAAGAATTGATACTTGGCGACAGAAGGATCATGAAAGATGCGATGATTGCGGTGGTCATTCAAAAGATCCCTGCCACAGAGGATGAAAGCCAAAAATTATTGGCAAAAGATGGACTGGGGAAATGAGCCTATAGCCATTGCTGTAATAAAAGCAAGAAACCATGGGACTCTGGGTAGTGCCAAAATAGATGAGGCATAGACTCCCATGTAGACAAACATCGCCCCCCCACACACACACACACACACATGCACGCACGCATGCACACACTTTTAAAAATGGAATCGGTTACACACACACACACACACACACACACACACACACACGCACACACACACACACAAGCTGATTTGTTTCTTCCTTTATACTATGAAGTTTTTGTTGTTTGAGTTGGGATTTCAAAGATTTGCAAGCTCTTGCTTTACCCAAGAGATTACAGAATCTCTCGAAACTCAGATGGAAGCTTATGATAAGAGCATAAGCATAGCTTTGCTTATTAGGGTCAATGCAGGATTGGGTGTCACCAATTGCAAAACTATTTTTGGGGCTTGCCACGATGTGTGCTGTAGGGGGGATTACCAAATCAACCACTGCTCACGATGATGTGACATAGCCCATGAGCTTTTTGGGTTTTTTACATGGCATGGAAGGGAGGGTCCCTATTCTCACCACCACAATTTTGACTAGGCGTAGTCTCACTGTAGACTCCTTTACAGGACCAGCACTGCTAGTGTCATTAGATCTTGTATGCGTTGGTAGCATGTCACATGAACATGGATGCTACAGTTAATCTACTGTAATCACCGTGTTGGTTCCTGGTGTTGAACATGTGGGATTGTTCATGAATCTTTGAAGCCATGAACATGATTCTTAATGGATGACAGGCTCACGCCAACCACCGCGGTTGCTATAATACGCTCATAGTGGTCCAAGTCGACCACACCATGATGGCCACATCAACCAATGTAGTTATGGAAGCTATAGTTATGTATGACAACCATTGTGCTTGTTGATGATGTGGAACACATGGTACTAAATATGTGAAAGTGGTATATGGCAATGATTACAATGGTTGAAATTATAGTGTAGATGCCGTTGGCCCACATCAACCACAATGATGGTAAAAGAAAGCCATGTTCACCACCACGAACTAGCCAAGTCCACCATCGCGAGGCTAAAACCAGTCATGCCAACCACTGTGACAACCACGTCAACTAGTGGACATTGCCTCCTAATAGAATGATCTCCATAAAATGCAGCCCAACCCCATTAACTTTGAAAAAGACTTTACACAGGAAAAGAGTGCAGAAAGGGGAATCCGTAATGCTTCAGACAAGGTGGCAGAGGAGATGAAGAACACTAACGCACACTTAAGGGAGGACAGAGTCACTTTTCCTCTGGCTACTGATAGAGCAAGAAACTGAGCAATGGATATAGGATGCCAAAATGGAAGAGGATGAGGTTAAGCCTGGATGGTCCAAGGAATTCAAAGATGATGTCAATTGTCTATGCCCCAACTGGAACAATGGATAGAAGAGCCACTTGGGATGCAATGATGAACTTGGGCAGTGATTGTGTGAAACTACGGGACTTCAATATGGTTGAGGGCCCAAGGGATAGGTGGTTACAGAAAGGTTCTATGCTTAGAAGTCCTGAGCTTCAAATTTGCGAAGACCTCAAGGAAAACCTACAAGTTGTGGACATAGGTTCAACTGGCTTATATACTTCGTGCAACAGACAGATAGGGGAGCTAATAAGAGAGGCAAGACTAGTCAGAGTTTATGTTTCTCAATCTCTTCTAGATCGAGCCTTGGGATTCAAGCAAAGAACCTTTTCTTCTCTCACTTTATCAGACCATAAACATGTCTTAGCTTGGATAGATATGGGAAATGGTAGAAAATGCAATTCATGGTTTAAAGCAGACCCCTCCTTATTCAAACTTCAGCCTGTGCAGAAACAGGTCATTGAGAGATGGAATATGGCTTTTTTTTATAAAAGATTATTGCTCTTAGGGATGGCAAAATGCTGTTTCAAGTGTGCAAAAAAGTTTAAAAGAAGCTAGAAAAAATGGAGCTCTTATCAGGGCTAGGACGATGGATAAGTTGAAGGATGAACTGGAACAACTAGAACAGCGGGAAAGACTGCAGGACAATAATGCCCAGCAACAATTGTTAGACAAAAGAAAGGAAATTAGAATCTAGGAACAAATCAAGATCCGAAATGCTAAAATCTATTTCAGAGATTGGTGGGCAGGAAAAGTTGATAGACTAACCAAAGAAAACTTAATGAGAATTAGAAAAAAGAGAAACCAGGAGGAAATTCCTCTTTTGCAGAAGGACGATGGCTCTATTGTCAAAATAGAGGAAGAAAATATGGAAATCATTGTTACTCATTTCAAGGATTTACTTAGCACAGTAGACCCAAGTGATGAACATGTTTTAGAGGCTAGGAATAGATGCCAACTAGCCAGATAGTGTAGAGTTTCTAATTTGGACAAATTGTAGCCAGAAAATGATATTTCTTTGCAAGAACTTGAAGAGGCTGCATTCTCTATGGTTGAGGATAAAACTCTAGGGGAGGATGGTCTTCCAGTACAGTTTTACAAGTTTTTATGGGACACAGTTGGCCCTTCTTTAATGGCATTGTGGAAAGAGAGCTCTGAACAGGGATTCTTGCCCAATCACTTAAATGGAGGGGTTATTAAACTCATTCCAAAAGATGGGAATAAGACAATGTTAAAAAACTGGAGATCTCTAACTATGTTAAACTGCTCGTACAAGATCTTTGCCAAAGCCCTTGCATTAACAAGATGGATAATTGGATTCTTCAGGAACAGAAAGGATTTATCAAAGGTAGACACCTATTAGAGGCAATCATAAACCTATGGGAAGGATGCACACACGTTGAAGAAACCAAGCAAGATGTATGCTTTATAAAAATTGATTTTGATAAAGCTTATGACATATTTAACTGGGATTTTATTTTTGCAATCCCTCAAGAATTTGGGGCTAGGGGAAAAGTTCACATCATTTGTTGCTTTGCTACTTTGCAATGCATCAACAAAGGTTTGTGTAAATGGAGATCAATAAGACAATAAGACAAGGGTGCCCATTGGCCCTGTTACTATTTTCCATTGTAGCTGATGCTTTGGGATGGTTAATAAAAGACCAAGTGTCCATGAGGTGAGTTAGAGGAATTGAGATTCCCTTAGGGAAACATTTAGTTAATCAACAATTTGCAGATGACACAACACTAACTATCAGAAACAAAGATGTAGACATTCAAGGGGCAATAGAATGTATGGATATATTTTGTGTGGCATCAAGTTCTAAGAATAATCACACTAAAATAGGTTATGCTCTGCTCTCAGGTGGCTCTCAAATGCTTTTGGACCAGATGGGATGCAAAAAAATACCACATGGACAAATTTTCAGGTTGTTGGGTATTCTTATGGGGTTTAAAGTTAAAAGGAAGGACAGATGGAAGTGGTTCTTAGAAAGATTTAGGAAGAAAATAGATAGACTCAAAGCGTTACAGACCAATCTTGCAGGGAAAAGAGTTGTCTTAAACCATTGTATCTACCAAATTTCTATTTTTTACCTCTCTTGTTGGTGCCCCCCTAAAATAGGTTTAGAAAAACTCATCAAGATTTGTAGAATTTTCCTCTTCTGACAGTGAATGGGCCAACCTCTTACTTAGAAACTTTAAATTTGTCAGACCTTCTCTTCTCTCTACTATTGGCAACAATCCTGAGCCTTGTATAACTAAGGGAAGCCAACTCTGGAAAACTATATGGGGTGCTTTTGAACAGATCAAGAGACACATAGTCCTTTCTGGTAAAGGGAGCTTCATGGCTTCAAACTCAATTTGGGTATCTGTTTTCTTCACTAAACATCAGTTAAGTGATGATGAGTTCCTAAAAGCCTGGCAATTATCAAAGAAAGGATTAACTGCTTGGGGAGATTTGTCGGACAAAGCAAACTTTAAATGGAAGACATGGTTGGACATCAGAAGGGAATTCAGACTTAATAATACAGATCAAGAGCTGGTCATGAGTAGAATTCAACTGTGGGAGGGTGGCACTACTTGGAAAGAGATGCCAGGAACAGCGAGAACCTGCTTGTAAGGACAAAGGAAAATCACCAATGCAAGAGGCAATGTCTTAAACTTCACCAGAGAATTTAGTTGGGTTGGGAGCTCATCCTTATTACCCATACCCACTCCTTCTAAGGGCATAGAAGAGGTGGTATCCATGCTCAATTCCAAGTGGAAACTCTTTGATAATGAATGGAAATGGGATGTCAGGTTCTCATTGATCTGGGACAGAAAGATACCAGAAAAAATGTCCACTCTCCTATGGCTAATCCTCCATAAAGCTGTTTGGAACAACTGCAGGAGCTTGAGTATTGACAAGGGAGATGAAACCTGTAAACCTTGTTTTGGAATCAAGGAAGACATTTTTCACCTCTTTATTTCCTGTCCCAGGGCTAGAAAAGTCTGGAAGGTGATCTAGTTAATGCTAGGGGAGCCAATCAATTGGAAATCACTTCTACTAGGAGATGCACTCAAGCTACCTTATGCCACATGGGTCAACATCAGAGCACATGCACTTTGGTTCATGGATTGCCAGGAATGCATATCAGTTTAATGATGAGTACATTAGTGCTAAAAAATTATTCATGAATTGGTATGGAAAGAATACAGTTTTACTTACTAAAACTGACTCCTATTTTGTAAGGACTAGGCCAAATATTTGTTGGATCAAGATATACATAGCTTTAATAACCAGATCTATCAGTTACAGATTGAATTGGAAGAACACATTAGAGATGCTGGGAGCTGTACCAACTCCAGTCAAGACCTGCAATCCTAGCTCTTACCTTCTCTATTTCCAGTTAAGGATGAACCTGAAAGCTGATTGCTGTACACTGTTTCTTTCTACCCAGGAGATACTAGAAAGTTGTAATGTCACCAAGCGGAGAAGAGGCTGTTATTAGAGAACTACTGAGCATATTAGGAACTATAAATTGTTTTTTTTCTCCTCTCAGCAGGGAATTTTTTGTCTACATACTAGTTATCCCTCTCTAGAAGGGAGAATTTCATTCAGCTGGAACTTCTTTGTACAAATCATATGATTATAATATAATCAAACACTTCTTTGCCAAAAAAAAAAAGTTAAATAAATCCACAATAGCACTGCCTCTAAGGAGGCATTGCTAATGAGTACTCTACTCTAGAAACCAGAGAAAATAAAAAATTTCTTATATTAATACACTCTACTCTCGACACTATCCCTATTTGAGAAAGTTATTAATACATTTGTATTACAATAGTCGTAGTAAATTTGGTATTTGGCAAGAGAATATTGTGACTGAATCTCGTAGGCATATGATCAACACCTCAGTATGAGCCTTAGAGACATAGAGGAGATCATCACAGGGGTGGTGAGGCCAATGAGGGTCTTATAAATGGCCATTTGCATCTTGAGGGGCTACTCAAAGAAACTCCCCCATGAAATTTTGACCACATTGGTCGACAAGGGCATACGGCTTAAATAAAATTGTCAAAAAAATCCCCTTCGAGATGGATTTAAAAACAGAGCAAATCTTCACTTCATAAGGCATACTACCTCATCATGTGAGATCTTGAATGACGTCGGACATAATCCGATGGTGGAAAAATAGGACCATCGCTTTGTGAAAACCATAGGAAAAGGAGGGAATCTCCTGAGTCTAGATTTGAGGCATAGTTGGCATAGGTGGATCTTGAAGATGAGGGTGGGAAAATTACAAAAACTTGGAGTCGACAATTTGGAAGACAAGGGTGGCAAAAAAATGCATGGAGAGTCCCAATTAAATAATTAATGGTCAATGTCCTGGTGGCCTAGCCTCACTTATCGCAGCCATTCATATACATCACAATAATCCACGGGAATTATCTTGGCAATCAAGAAAATTCTTGGTCATTTTGAGCCTAGTTGATTCCACAGTGTGTAACATCCCAAGGATTTGATGTTCCATACAACAAAATCATTCTAGAGGTTGTCAAGCTTGGTGGACATCACCCATCTCTTGTCAAAGTGGTGGTCTTGTGAGAGTGCTCTCAACGGAAGCAAGAACGGAAGGAGAGAGAGAGAGAGAGACAGAGAGCCACAAGTTTTGGTGGGTGCAGAACCACCCTAATCTTCTTTTTCATTCATTTATATATGTGTTTGAGTATTGTACATAACCGGGGTAAAGGCACAATGACCTTTAACCCCCACAACCTCCCACTTAAAGGACAATGTGCCTTTAAGGGAGAACAACCGGTGGGCATACTATCCAATGCCCATCAATACACGACAATCCTCAAACCGCTGACTAGGTAGACTCTTCGTCAGCATATCTGCAGGGTTATCATCTGTATGAACCTTGACAAGCTCTATGCGCTTGTCCTCAAGTACCTCCCTGATGAAATGGTACCTGACCTCAATGTGTTTGGTCTTTGCATGAAAGACCGGATTCCGTGCTAGCTGAATAGCACTCATGGAATCACTATGCAGTGTCGGTACACTTGTATGAATCCCCAAATCTCCCACTAGCCGATCAAGCCATATAGCCTCCTTGCAACCCTCTGTGGCTGCAACATACTCAGCCTCTGTGGTAGACAAAGCAACGCACTTCTGTGTGCGAGACATCCACGACAGTGCACCACCTGCAAAGATGAACACATAACCAAAAGTGGATCTCCTACTATCCACATGCCCTGCATAGTTTGAATCTGTGTACCCAAGTACACACATGTCTCCTCTACCAAAGCAGATGCACGTCTTCTTGGTACCCTTCCTGTACCTCATGATGCACTTAACTGCCTCCCAATGCCTCTTTCCTAGATTAGCCATATACCGGCTAACAACTCCCACTGCAAATGCAATGTCTGGTCTACTAGCTATCATAGCATACATAAGACTTCCAACTGCTGATGCATAAGGAACCTTGGCCATCATGGCCCTTTCCTCATCTAATTTGGGACTATCTGTATGACTCAGTTTCACATATGGAGGCAATGGAGTACTCACTGCCTTCCCCCCCTCCATATTGAAATGCTGCAATACTTTTGTAACATACTCTTTTTGTGAAAGCCAAAGGAGTTTCCTACTCCGATCATGCGTGATGCGCATACCAAGAATATGACCTGCAAATCCCAAATCCTTCATATCAAAGACCTCATGCAACTTGGCCTTTAATGCATCTAGCTCATAAGTATTCTTGCTAGCCAATAGCATATCATCCACATATAGTGCCAAGATTATCAGGCTATTATCCTTAGCCCTTTTAGTGTAGAGGCAGTGATCAATTTCACTCCTTCTAAAACCGTGGGACCGAATGAAAGCATCAAACTTCTGATACCATTCTCTAGGCGCTTGCTGAAGACCATAGAGACTCTTCTTCAGCTTGCAAACTAAATGCTCTTTGCCCTTTTCTTCAAAGCCTTCTGGCTGCACCATGTAAATTTCCTCATGCAAATCCCCATGCAAGAAAGCTGTCTTGACATCGATCTGCATAAGCTCCATATCCTCTGATGCCACTAGTCCAAGCATGCATCTAAGTGTGGTCATCTTCACAACCGGAGAGAATATCTCATCAAAGTCCACACCCTTCTCTTGCTTGAACCCTTTAGCGACCAAACGGGCCTTGTATCTAGGCACATCATCACCTGTGACCTTCATTTTGTAGACCCATTTACATGGAAATGCTTTCTTTCCATGTGGCAAAGAAACCAAGTCCCAAGTCTTATTCTTCATAAGTGAACTCATCTCTGATTGCATAGCATACTCCCACTTGCGTTGATCCTCGCGCATCATAGCCTCTCTGTAGCAAGAAGGCTCCCCGCAATCAGTAAGCATCACATAGTCTACCCCTGGAACAAACCTATCAGGTGGTCTAGACACTCTAGATGATCTTCTCAAGGGCATTTCAGCTTGCTGTCCCACCTGCATATATCAGCCACATTTGGCTCATCATTTCCACCAATAGATGATCCATCATCTACCCTTGATTGTATACCTGTGGGAGTACTTGGTGGTACCATTTCTTGCACATTTGGTGCATGGACAGCTTGCTGTCTATCAACATATGCAGGTGGATTCACATCCTGGAAAGTGATTCTCCTCATTTCCACATCCCTCATGGGTGTCTTATGCATCTTCTTCTCATTGAAGACCACGTCATGGCTGCGTATGATCTTCTTTGCTTCTGGATCCCAGAGACGATAGCCCATCTCTCCACTTTCACCATAACCTAGAAAGATGCATTTCCTAGACTTAGGATCTAGCTTCTTTCGAAGCTCTTTTGGCACATGTGCATATGCCTCACACCCAAATATACGCAAGTGAGAGTAAGAGGGCTTCTTGCCACTCCATGCCTCTTCAGGAATACCACCATCCAAACTCTTACTAGGTGATCTATTGATCACATGCACTGCAATCTTCATTGCCTCAGCCCAAAAACCACCAGAAAGACTTGCATTGGAAAGCATGCATTGCAACCTTTCTTGAATGGTACGGTTCATCTTTTCTGCAACTAGATTTTGCTCTGGAGTACGAGGGGATGTGAGCTCCCTCTTAATCCCACGTGTATCATAGAAATGCTGAAAGTCATGAGAGAGATACTCTCTACCATTGTCAGTCCGTAGGCATTTAAGCGTTCTACCTGACTGATTCTCAACCAAGGCCAGCCATTTCTGAAATACCTGGAACACATCACTCTTCCGAGCTATAGCATAAGCCCACACTTTCCTAGTTGCATCATCAATGAATGTCACATAGTATTCAGCCCCCCCTAATGACCGTGTAGGCATGGGACCACATACGTCTGAATGCACCAAATCAAGCATTTCAAACTCTTTCTTTCCCCTTCTTTTATGGGCTGATTTAGTCTACTTCCCATAGAGACAATGCTCACAAAATTCAAAATCAGAGAAACTCAAATGCGGTACATAATCCAAACGGCATAAGAGTTTCATTCCATTCTGGCTCATGTGCCCCAACCTGTAATGCCACAAAGAAGTGCTTGGCTGCTCGGTTATTGCAACAACATGATCAAATACCCTTGATACATGTAAGGGATACAAAGTCCCACACTTGGCACCCCTGGCCAAAAGCATAGAGCCCTTCTGAATTTTCCAACTCTAAACGCCAAAAGTGGTGTGAAAACCGGCATCATCTAGCTGACCCACTAAAATAAGACTCTTGGTCAGCTTAGGCACATGTCTCACATGTTTCAAAACAAATGCAGACCCATTTGCAAAAGATAACTTTATGTCACCTGGTCCCACTATGTCACATGCATAGTCATTTCCAAGATGCACACAACCTGTCTTTCCACTGTCATAAGTGGAGAACCATTTCGTATGGGGAGTAACATGGAATGAAGCACCAGAATCCAAAATCCAATCCTGGGAATATGCATCATTTGAAGTGGTAAGCAACTCTATAGATAAACTAGACATGAAGAGAACGTCATTGTCACTATCATGTGTGACTGCATTGATCTCCTCGATCTTCACTTTTCCTTTGTCCTCCCTTGGACTCTCTTCCTTTTGATTTGCACCCCAATTTGCATTCTTTTTCTTATCCTTTTGCTCTCTTTTCAGCTTGTAGCAATCCTTTTTCATATGGCCCTTCTTGCCACAATGGTAACACTCAATGTTCCGTGCCCTGGATTTGCTACGAGACTTCCCTCTTTCTTGGGACTTCCCCCTGAACTGTGATCTTCCCCTTTGCACATTTAAGGCTGGATCCTGCTTGTTGCCATCCATAGACTTCTGTCTAATCTCCTTGGCCAACAAGCTACCCACAACATCATCAAATTTCAGTACTCCACTAGGTGCAGAGTTACTGACAGCTGTACGGAAGGTATCCCATGAGGATGGCAATGAACATAAGAGAAATATTGCCTTAGTCTCCACATCAAAATTCATCTTCTGAGCCTGAAGCTGGAGCCTGAAGCTGGCTGAAAATAATATTGAATTCATTCAAGTGAGAAGCAATGGAGACCCCTTCCTTCATCTGCAGCTCAAACAACCTCTTCATGAGGTAAACTTTATTAGAGGCAGTTTCCTTCTCATAAGTGGCACACAGTTTCTTCCACAAATCTTCCGTAGTCTGCTCATTTACTACTGTGAAATAAACTGACTCTGCAAGATGAAGTCTAATAGTAGACTTTGCTAATGCATCCAACTCATTCCAATCATCCTCAGACATATTTGCAGGCTTAGCTTCAATCCCTGCCAAGGGTTTAATCTGCTTCTTTTGAATAAGCACATCCCTTATTTGTTCTTTCCACAAAGAAAAGTTTGTCCCATCAAAATTTTTAATGCTGAAAAACTCCTTTTCAGACATGGAAGAGGATGCCATGATGCAAATAAAGCAAAATCCCAATTGCTAGTGCCTATAAGAGAGATTCACACCAAATACTAGGTGCACCCAAATGTGTATGCCATAATAGAGTGAAATATCACCAAAACTCAAAGCTCAAAGCATCAAAAGATGCATCTGACTCATGTGCATATACTATGCATCCATATGAGCAAATCTGGCGCAAAAGAAAATGCCAATAAGTCCCAAATGACTCAAGCATAAACACTGTCCACTGGCATATGCATCAATAATATCTCATCCAAGAGAGCATAGCACTATCAGTGCATCACCTGCAATGTGTCAAAGCTATCCCTCAGCATAAAATAGCATCCATGTGCAAAGCATCCATAAAAAATAGCATCCCACAAGGCAATTTGGGCCTATCGACGAATCCAATAAGGACCATAATGCATCCAAATGGCCTATAAATCATCCCTTGCAACCCAATGCACACCACGAATGAGTGCACACTGCTCAAACTGCAACCAGAGTGATCTGCATAAGGTATGCTCAAGAAATGATAGTCCCACGGTAATGACAGCTACTGAAAATAGAACCTGAGATGCTTCAAAACATGGGCGCCATTGCATAATCGGAATCAACAAGAAAATCTGCAAATATCTCTCTTTTGCTAGAACTCCAAAATCCCAACCGATGAGTGAGAAATGGGAGTCAACACTTATCCACTGCCATGTGGCATAAATCTAAGGTTTCAAAACCTTAGAATGAAAAATGCATAACAGAGAGACGAAATCGAATACACAGAGATTTATAACTCTAAAAATCCTCCACCGAATCGTGCAAGAACTGACAGGTAGGGGTTTTTGGGCGTCCGAAACGCAATGGGATAGACGGTTTTAGAAATCGTGGTCTCAATCACTGGGTCCAACACACAGACTGAAAAAAGTTTTTCCAAACAGAGCTATTTGTAAACTCCACCGGAGTGCGAATGATGAGCAACATAGAAGTTTTAGGACCTCTTGAGTCCACCAAAACTGACAGATCTGCAAATGGTTGCTCCAAACTTGCGTTCCAACACCCGGGCAAAAAACGCAGAAACTGACACAGTGAGTTAGAAATCCAATGAAATGATCCCAGATTCAAGAATGAAGGTGTTTCCAAGCTCCTGAAGTGAAGTGGACACCAAAAGCAAGCAATAGTTGCCTCTACAAGTTAATATGGAGTCTCTGTCATCGAACGGAACAGGGAAAAGCTCAAAAAACGACTTTTTCTTTGAAAACACTTAACAGGCTCTCAAAACCACTTCGCAAAACCAAAGTGACTTTTCCAAAGGTTCCTCCAAGGTCTCTACACACTCGGATGCAAGTAAAGTCACCCACAAAGCTTCCCACACAGCTTCTCCTTTCTCCCATAGAGCTGCTGAGCTTCAAGCATTCACGCACGCTCAGCTAGATCACCCGGGCTCTGATACCAGTTGAGAGTGCTCTCAATGGAAGCAAGAATGGAAGAAGGAGAGAGAGAGAGAGACAGAGAGCCACAAGTTTTGGTGGGTGCAAAACCACCCTAATCTTCTTTTTCATTTATTTATATATGTGTTTGAGTATTGTACATAACCGGGGTAAAGGCACAGTGACCATTAACCCCCACAGTCTTGTTGGACCATGTAACTCACACATGTTAGTGTCCTCATCATTTAGAGCTACTTAAATCATGTATGTCACACACCCACACAAAATCCTTTTTTCTCATTTTTCCATGCAATTTACATTTATTCTCTTTATACCCCTTTGGAAAACCTTTTTTTAACTGCCTTTCTCCTCTCTCTCTCTCTCTCTCCAAATAAAAATTGCCTCCTCTTTTCCCCCAATATGGTCCCTTATGTCCTTATGATCTAAGTCATTCTTAATTTCTTCCTAAAATTTTCCTATTTCTCTCTATTCTTCTCTACTTTCTACCCTTCCCCCCCCGCTCTCTCTCTCTCTCTCTCTCTCTCTCTCTCTCCATACCCTCTTTCCCCCTCTCTTTGAACCCCTCACTCTCTCTCTTCTTCCCCACTATCCTTTCCCTAATTTCTCTAAAATCTCCCCTAATGCTCCTTAAGTTTTCCTTTTTTTTCTCACTAATAAGTACTATCCCTAACTAACCTCCCTCTCTCCCTTTAATTTTTCTCATTTTTCTCTAACCTAACTACTCTCCATAACTAGCCCCTCCTCTCTCTCCCCCCCTCTCTCCAACCATCTCTCTAACCTAACTACTCTCCCTAACTAGCCTCCCCTCTCTCTCTCCCCCCCCTCTTCAACCATCTCTCTCCCCTGACTTTTTGTCTCTTTTGCCTCGATTGGCTACCCTGACTACTACCTATTGCCTTCTAAATTTTGCCTAATTTTTTCCTATTTTTCCCTTATTTCCCTAGTCTTCCCCACTCTTTCTAATTTATACTTCCCCAAAATACCACACTATAAACTACCTCCCTAAACTACACTCTTAACTACTCCCTAAACTAACATCTCCTATTCTTTTAAACTACCCCTATTTTCTTTCCCTAATATCTCCCTAAGCAAACTAAGTCTTTACTTCTCTCCCTAGACGAATTAGGTCTTTACTACTCTCCGTACCTACATGCCCTTGCCCCCCCGTTCTTGACTATCCAATTTGCAATGTTGCCTCATTTTTAGTGCCAATCCCCCTAACCACTCAACTCCTTGTGCCCCTTCATTTCCTGACCCCCTGACTGTTAACTACTTTGCCTATTTAAACCCCGCCTACCTTACAACCTTCTATGCATTTTGCTAGTCCTTGCCATTGTTTAGATACAGCTACTACCTACCATCCCTGCTTTGCATTATCGGCTCTACATCTAATGCACTCAGATACTGCCTACTCAATTTACTCTAGGAGCTTGCCTACTACTCTGACCTTAGCATACGTAATGCCTCGACTGTTGCCTACACTGCCCATTGCAAACATTGCCTTGTCTATCGCCACACTTGCTACTCTCTACCTATGCATTTTGTCATTACCCATGGCACAGATTCGGAGGTTCGTTATCTTAATGCTCTTATTCTTATTCTTTTTTATTATTTTTGCCTTATTTATTTCATTGTTTTTTTAGTTCTTTACACTTTTATATCTCTAACTATAATACTTATTTCTTCTCTATACGATTGTATCTTATTTACCTATTACATTTATCTATGCCTTTTGTCTATTACCTCTATAATTTACTTTAATATTACCTTTTACTTCTCCTTAATCTCTATGCATTAGATAATGTCGCCCTCTTTGCAGGTAGCTGATCTAAGCTATGTAGGCTAAATCTTGTGAAGAATCAAGACAGGTAGTCACTTGAATGGCCTATTGTTGCTGCCTCAAATGCTCCCACCAAATGTGAGACCACAACTCATGCTCTTTGCTTTGATGGCAATGATCAAATGTGTCCATCTACAACCACTTCATGCTGCTTCTCTGCAAGGATTCTTCTTTCTTCTTGTTGTTTCTCCCTCCACAAATGTTGCAAAAGTGTCTTTCGCTGTCGTTTCGATGCCATGCCATTTCTTTCCTCACCCCACAAGGGCCCCACAATCTGTTCCTTGTGCCTTGACCAAGCTTTTCAGATTTCCTATCTTGCAGTCTCTCTCTGGTTCTCTTGCAAGCCATGAATCATGAGCTACATAGGCTGCATCTTACCATTGACTCCATGGAGATGATTAGTGAACCACCACTAGAACAAAGACCAACTAGCTTGTGAGACAAGTGAATAATAGATGAAGAGCTACCCGAGTAATAAGATAATGCCAAACCGAAAGTACGAGGTCACATCGAGCTAGCTCTACCTGGGCAGGTCGGGTTGGGCGATAGGAGGAGAATGTCCTTTGCAGGGTGGTATGGGGCTAATGTTCAAAGATTTGCAAGATAGGAGGTGAAAAATTTTGAAAGTGCATGAGGACAGTGAAATTTTCAGCCATCATGATTTCCCCCGGATACATGTCAGCAAAATTGCATTTACCAGTTGCCCTCAAGCAAGTGCAATGTGACCCAAATTGCTTCAAACTATAAATAGGCCAAAGGGCATGCTATCGGGTTAGATGTTTTATATTATGAAATGCAATGACCTTTGACATGCCTATGAGCCATATAGTAAGGAATTGTATGGAAAAAGAACCAATACAAAATTGTAAATAGTCTTGGATTTATTAAAAGATATTTGCACATGTAATTGCATAGTTTCAAATTCTTCCATTCTAGGGTCAATCTAGATACCAAAATCACCTACTATCAATGTTTTAAAACCGCCATGCACTAGTCCCACTAGTTTGGCTTCCATTATTTCAATTTGTTTTGGTTTTCAACAAAACATGAAAAAGATATGGCGCGTGCCCTCAAATGGGCATGCATAATTTTAGCACAATCTTGGAGGCCCTTAAACCACATCTAAGGTTCTCAATTATGTGTGTCCTTTGCTTGAGGATAAGCTAATGTAGTGTAGTTTTGAATGATTACTTTGTTGCATGCATATTTAGAACAAAATTTTGATGTTTTTCAATAAATTGTTATATCCTATACACTTCAAGATGCATGCTTCACATGCAACATAGCAGTTGTAATGCTCTAAAGGTTCTAAACATTTATTCCATATGTTTTTGGTCTCATGTTCAATATTAGAATGTGTACTCCAACTTGAAGACAAAGTTTGTCAAATTTCATTGAGCAATGCATAAGTTATGGGTCTAGTAAGATACACATATGCAAAAAATGCCCTGAACCTCACCAAAAATGGCTAGACCCAAGCAAGCATAGACCCAAAAATAAGGAAAAAGAGACAATGGAGATGACTTGGGAAGGAGGAAAATAATAAAAAGAAGATGGTGATGGGAACATAGAGTCAACGATCATGAATAAGAGAAGGAAGAACATGAAGATGAATAGGCCTATGACTTTAAAAACAATAGTCAGTATCATGTCTTTCTTTTCCAAATAATGAGTAGTTGGTTTGAAAAAAAGCATAAAGTGATTATGAATATGGAGAACGAAGAACATGCAAATGAAGAGGCCCATGCCATTGAAAACAAGCGAGAAATGATCATCACTATCTTTTTGTTTTCCTAGAGGTTTCAATCAAGCATGATTCACGCATGACTGAACATTGCAACATCTTCTATCCATTTGATTGGATTAATATGAGATGCAATCCTCAAACTTTCACAATTTCTTTTCTGGTCCACACCTTGGATGACCCAAGCAAGCATAGACCCAAAAACAAGGAAAAAGAGACAATGGAGATGACTTGGGAAGGAGGAAAATAATAATAATAATAAAAAGAAGATGGTGATGGGAACATAGAGTCAATGATCATGAATAAGAGAAGGAAGAACATGAAGATGAATAGGCCTATGACTTTAAAAACAATAGTCAGTATCATGTCTTTCTTTTCCAAATAATGAGTAGTTGGTTTGAAAAAAAGCATAAAGTGATTATGAATATGGAGAACGAAGAACATGCAAATGAAGAGGCCCATGCCATTGAAAACAAGCGAGAAATGATCATCACTATCTTTTTGTTTTCCTAGAGGTTTCAATCAAGCATGATTCACGCATGACTGAACATTGCAACATCTTCTATCCATTTGATTGGATTAATATGAGATGCAATCCTCAAACTTTCACAATTTCTTTTCTGGTCCACACCTTGGATAACCCAAGCAAGCATAGACCCAAAAACAAGGAAAAAGAGACAATGGAGATGACTTGGGAAGGAGGAAAATAATAATAATAATAAAAAGAAGATGGTGATGGGAACATAGAGTCAATGATCATGAATAAGAGAAGGAAGAACATGAAGATGAATAGGCCTAGGACTTTAAAAACAATAGTCAGTATCATGTCTTTCTTTTCCAAATAATGAGTAGTTGGTTTGAAAAAAAGCATAAAGTGATTATGAATATGGAGAACGAAGAACATGCAAATGAAGAGGCCCATGCCATTGAAAACAAGCGAGAAATGATCATCACTATCTTTTTGTTTTCCTAGAGGTTTCAATCAAGCATGATTCATGCATGACTGAACATTGCAACATCTTCTATCCATTTGATTGGATTAGTATGAGATGCAATCCTCAAACTTTCACAATTTCTTTTCTGGTCCACACCTTGGATGACCCAAGCAAGCATAGACCCAAAAACAAGGAAAAAGAGACAATGGAGATGACTTGGGAAGGAGGAAAATAATAATAATAATAAAAAGAAGATGGTGATGGGAACATAGAGTCAATGATCATGAATAAGAGAAGGAAGAACATGAAGATGAATAGGCCTATGACTTTAAAAACAATAGTCAGTATCATGTCTTTCTTTTCCAAATAATGAGTAGTTGGTTTGAAAAAAAGCATAAAGTGATTATGAATATGGAGAACGAAGAACATGCAAATGAAGAGGCCCATGCCATTGAAAACAAGCGAGAAATGATCATCACTATCTTTTTGTCTTCCTAGAGGTTTCAATCAAGCATGATTCACGCATGACTGAACATTGCAACATCTTCTATCCATTTGATTGGATTAATATGAGATGCAATCCTCAAACTTTCACAATTTCTTTTCTGGTCCACACCTTGGATGACCCAAGCAAGCATAGACCCAAAAACAAGGAAAAAGAGACAATGGAGATGACTTGGGAAGGAGGAAAATAATAATAATAATAAAAAGAAGATGGTGATGGGAACATAGAGTCAATGATCATGAATAAGAGAAGGAAGAACATGAAGATGAATAGGCCTAGGACTTTAAAAACAATAGTCAGTATCATGTCTTTCTTTTCCAAATAATGAGTAGTTGGTTTGAAAAAAAGCATAAAGTGATTATGAATATGGAGAACGAAGAACATGCAAATGAAGAGGCCCATGCCATTGAAAACAAGCGAGAAATGATCATCACTATCTTTTTGTTTTCCTAGAGGTTTCAATCAAGCATGATTCACGCATGACTGAACATTGCAACATCTTCTATCCATTTGATTGGATTAATATGAGATGCAATCCTCAAACTTTCACAATTTCTTTTCTGGTCCACACCTTGGATGACCCAAGCAAGCATAGACCCAAAAACAAGGAAAAAGAGACAATGGAGATGACTTGGGAAGGAGGAAAATAATAATAATAATAAAAAGAAGATGGTGATGGGAACATAGAGTCAATGATCATGAATAAGAGAAGGAAGAACATGAAGATGAATAGGCCTATGACTTTAAAAACAATAGTAAGTATCATGTCTTTCTTTTCCAAATAATGAGTAGTTGGTTTGAAAAAAAGCATAAAGTGATTATGAATATGGAGAACGAAGAACATGCAAATGAAGAGGCCCATGCCATTGAAAACAAGCGAGAAATGATCATCACTATCTTTTTGTCTTCCTAGAGGTTTCAATCAAGCATGATTCACGCATGACTGAACATTGCAACATCTTCTATCCATTTGATTGGATTAATATGAGATGCAATCCTCAAACTTTCACAATTTCTTTTCTGGTCCACACCTTGGATGACCCAAGCAAGCATAGACCCAAAAACAAGGAAAAAGAGACAATGGAGATGACTTGGGAAGGAGGAAAATAATAATAATAATAAAAAGAAGATGGTGATGGGAACATAGAGTCAATGATCATGAATAAGAGAAGGAAGAACATGAAGATGAATAGGCCTAGGACTTTAAAAACAATAGTCAGTATCATGTCTTTCTTTTCCAAATAATGAGTAGTTGGTTTGAAAAAAAGCATAAAGTGATTATGAATATGGAGAACGAAGAACATGCAAATGAAGAGGCCCATGCCATTGAAAACAAGCGAGAAATGATCATCACTATCTTTTTGTTTTCCTAGAGGTTTCAATCAAGCATGATTCACGCATGACTGAACATTGCAACATCTTCTATCCATTTGATTGGATTAATATGAGATGCAATCCTCAAACTTTCACAATTTCTTTTCTGGTCCACACCTTGGATGACCCAAGCAAGCATAGACCCAAAAACAAGGAAAAAGAGACAATGGAGATGACTTGGGAAGGAGGAAAATAATAATAATAATAAAAAGAAGATGGTGATGGGAACATAGAGTCAATGATCATGAATAAGAGAAGGAAGAACATGAAGATGAATAGGCCTATGACTTTAAAAACAATAGTAAGTATCATGTCTTTCTTTTCCAAATAATGAGTAGTTGGTTTGAAAAAAAGCATAAAGTGATTATGAATATGGAGAACGAAGAACATGCAAATGAAGAGGCCCATGCCATTGAAAACAAGCGAGAAATGATCATCACTATCTTTTTGTTTTCCTAGAGGTTTCAATCAAGCATGATTCACGCATGACTGAACATTGCAACATCTTCTATCCATTTGATTGGATTAATATGAGATGCAATCCTCAAACTTTCACAATTTCTTTTCTGGTCCACACCTTGGATGACCCAAGCAAGCATAGACCCAAAAACAAGGAAAAAGAGACAATGGAGATGACTTGGGAAGGAGGAAAATAATAATAATAATAAAAAGAAGATAGTGATGGGAACATAGAGTCAATGATCATGAATAAGAGAAGGAAGAACATGAAGATGAATAGGCCTATGACTTTAAAAACAATAGTCAGTATCATGTCTTTCTTTTCCAAATAATGAGTAGTTGGTTTGAAAAAAAAGCATAAAGTGATTATGAATATGGAGAATGAAGAACATGCAAATGAAGAGGCCCATGCCATTGAAAACAAGCGAGAAATGATCATCACTATCTTTTTGTTTTCCTAGAGGTTTCAATCAAGCATGATTCACGCATGACTGAACATTGCAACATCTTCTATCCATTTGATTGGATTAATATGAGATGCAATCCTCAAACTTTCACAATTTCTTTTCTGGTCCAGACCTTGGATGACCCAAGCAAGCATAGACCCAAAAACAAGGAAAAAGAGACAATGGAGATGACTTGGGAAGGAGGAAAATAATAATAATAATAAAAAGAAGATGGTGATGGGAACATAGAGTCAATGATCATGAATAAGAGAAGGAAGAACATGAAGATGAATAGGCCTAGGACTTTAAAAACAATAGTCAGTATCATGTCTTTCTTTTCCAAATAATGAGTAGTTGGTTTGAAAAAAAGCATAAAGTGATTATGAATATGGAGAACGAAGAACATGCAAATGAAGAGGCCCATGCCATTGAAAACAAGCGAGAAATGATCATCACTATCTTTTTGTCTTCCTAGAGGTTTCAATCAAGCATGATTCACGCATGACTGAACATTGCAACATCTTCTATCCATTTGATTGGATTAATATGAGATGCAATCCTCAAACTTTCACAATTTCTTTTCTGGTCCACACCTTGGATGACCCAAGCAAGCATAGACCCAAAAACAAGGAAAAAGAGACAATGGAGATGACTTGGGAAGGAGGAAAATAATAATAATAATAAAAAGAAGATGGTGATGGGAACATAGAGTCAATGATCATGAATAAGAGAAGGAAGAACATGAAGATGAATAGGCCTATGACTTTAAAAACAATAGTCAGTATCATGTCTTTCTTTTCCAAATAATGAGTAGTTGGTTTGAAAAAAAGCATAAAGTGATTATGAATATGGAGAACGAAGAACATGCAAATGAAGAGGCCCATGTCATTGAAAACAAGCGAGAAATGATCATCACTATCTTTTTGTTTTCCTAGAGGTTTCAATCAAGCATGATTCACGCATGACTGAACATTGCAACATCTTCTATCCATTTGATTGGATTAATATGAGATGCAATCCTCAAACTTTCACAATTTCTTTTCTGGTCCACACCTTGGATGACCCAAGCAAGCATAGACCCAAAAACAAGGAAAAAGAGACAATGGAGATGACTTGGGAAGGAGGAAAATAATAATAATAATAAAAAGAAGATGGTGATGGGAACATAGAGTCAATGATCATGAATAAGAGAAGGAAGAACATGAAGATGAATAGGCCTAGGACTTTAAAAACAATAGTCAGTATCATGTCTTTCTTTTCCAAATAATGAGTAGTTGGTTTGAAAAAAAGCATAAAGTGATTATGAATATGGAGAACGAAGAACATGCAAATGAAGAGGCCCATGCCATTGAAAACAAGCGAGAAATGATCATCACTATCTTTTTGTTTTCCTAGAGGTTTCAATCAAGCATGATTCACGCATGACTGAACATTGCAACATCTTCTATCCATTTGATTGGATTAATATGAGATGCAATCCTCAAACTTTCACAATTTCTTTTCTGGTCCACACCTTGGATGACCCAAGCAAGCATAGACCCAAAAACAAGGAAAAAGAGACAATGGAGATGACTTGGGAAGGAGGAAAATAATAATAATAATAAAAAGAAGATGGTGATGGGAACATAGAGTCAATGATCATGAATAAGAGAAGGAAGAACATGAAGATGAATAGGCCTATGACTTTAAAAACAATAGTCAGTATCATGTCTTTCTTTTCCAAATAATGAGTAGTTGGTTTGAAAAAAAGCATAAAGTGATTATGAATATGGAGAACGAAGAACATGCAAATGAAGAGGCCCATGCCATTGAAAACAAGCGAGAAATGATCATCACTATCTTTTTGTTTTCCTAGAGGTTTCAATCAAGCATGATTCACGCATGACTGAACATTGCAACATCTTCTATCCATTTGATTGGATTAATATGAGATGCAATCCTCAAACTTTCACAATTTCTTTTCTGGTCCACAACTTGGATGACCCAAGCAAGCATAGACCCAAAAACAAGGAAAAAGAGACAATGGAGATGACTTGGGAAGGAGGAAAATAATAATAATAATAAAAAGAAGATGGTGATGGGAACATAGAGTCAATGATCATGAATAAGAGAAGGAAGAACATGAAGATGAATAGGCCTATGACTTTAAAAACAATAGTCAGTATCATGTCTTTCTTTTCCAAATAATGAGTAGTTGGTTTGAAAAAAAGCATAAAGTGATTATGAATATGGAGAACGAAGAACATGCAAATGAAGAGGCCCATGCCATTGAAAACAAGCGAGAAATGATCATCACTATCTTTTTGTTTTCCTAGAGGTTTCAATCAAGCATGATTCACGCATGACTGAACATTGCAACATCTTCTATCCATTTGATTGGATTAATATGAGATGCAATCCTCAAACTTTCACAATTTCTTTTCTGGTCCACACCTTGGATAACCCAAGCAAGCATAGACCCAAAAACAAGGAAAAAGAGACAATGGAGATGACTTGGGAAGGAGGAAAATAATAATAATAATAAAAAGAAGATGGTGATGGGAACATAGAGTCAATGATCATGAATAAGAGAAGGAAGAACATGAAGATGAATAGGCCTAGGACTTTAAAAACAATAGTCAGTATCATGTCTTTCTTTTCCAAATAATGAGTAGTTGGTTTGAAAAAAAGCATAAAGTGATTATGAATATGGAGAACGAAGAACATGCAAATGAAGAGGCCCATTCCATTGAAAACAAGCGAGAAATGATCATCACTATTTTTTTGTTTTCCTAGAGGTTTCAATCAAGCATGATTCATGCATGACTGAACATTGCAAGATCTTCTATCCATTTGATTGGATTAGTATGAGATGCATTCCTCAAACTTTCACAATTTCTTTTCTGGTCCACACCTTGGATGACCCAAGCAAGCATAGACCCAAAAACAAGGAAAAAGAGACAATGGAGATGACTTGGGAAGGAGGAAAATAATAATAATAATAAAAAGAAGATGGTGATGGGAACATAGAGTCAATGATCATGAATAAGAGAAGGAAGAACATGAAGATGAATAGGCCTATGACTTTAAAAACAATAGTCAGTATCATGTCTTTCTTTTCCAAATAATGAGTAGTTGGTTTGAAAAAAAGCATAAAGTGATTATGAATATGGAGAACGAAGAACATGCAAATGAAGAGGCCCATGCCATTGAAAACAAGCGAGAAATGATCATCACTATCTTTTTGTCTTCCTAGAGGTTTCAATCAAGCATGATTCACGCATGACTGAACATTGCAACATCTTCTATCCATTTGATTGGATTAATATGAGATGCAATCCTCAAACTTTCACAATTTCTTTTCTGGTCCACACCTTGGATGACCCAAGCAAGCATAGACCCAAAAACAAGGAAAAAGAGACAATGGAGATGACTTGGGAAGGAGGAAAATAATAATAATAATAAAAAGAAGATGGTGATGGGAACATAGAGTCAATGATCATGAATAAGAGAAGGAAGAACATGAAGATGAATAGCCCTAGGACTTTAAAAACAATAGTCAGTATCATGTCTTTCTTTTCCAAATAATGAGTAGTTGGTTTGAAAAAAAGCATAAAGTGATTATGAATATGGAGAACGAAGAACATGCAAATGAAGAGGCCCATGCCATTGAAAACAAGCGAGAAATGATCATCACTATCTTTTTGTTTTCCTAGAGGTTTCAATCAAGCATGATTCACGCATGACTGAACATTGTAACACCTTCTATCCATTTGATTGGATTAATATGAGATGCAATCCTCAAACTTTCACAATTTCTTTTCTGGTCCACACCTTGGATGACCCAAGCAAGCATAGACCCAAAAACAAGGAAAAAGAGACAATGGAGATGACTTGGGAAGGAGGAAAATAATAATAATAATAAAAAGAAGATGGTGATGGGAACATAGAGTCAATGATCATGAATAAGAGAAGGAAGAACATGAAGATGAATAGGCCTATGACTTTAAAAACAATAGTAAGTATCATGTCTTTCTTTTCCAAATAATGAGTAGTTGGTTTGAAAAAAAGCATAAAGTGATTATGAATATGGAGAACGAAGAACATGCAAATGAAGAGGCCCATGCCATTGAAAACAAGCGAGAAATGATCATCACTATCTTTTTGTCTTCCTAGAGGTTTCAATCAAGCATGATTCACGCATGACTGAACATTGCAACATCTTCTATCCATTTGATTGGATTAATATGAGATGCAATCCTCAAACTTTCACAATTTCTTTTCTGGTCCACACCTTGGATGACCCAAGCAAGCATAGACCCAAAAACAAGGAAAAAGAGACAATGGAGATGACTTGGGAAGGAGGAAAATAATAATAATAATAAAAAGAAGATGGTGATGGGAACATAGAGTCAATGATCATGAATAAGAGAAGGAAGAACATGAAGATGAATAGGCCTAGGACTTTAAAAACAATAGTCAGTATCATGTCTTTCTTTTCCAAATAATGAGTAGTTGGTTTGAAAAAAAGCATAAAGTGATTATGAATATGGAGAACGAAGAACATGCAAATGAAGAGGCCCATGCCATTGAAAACAAGCGAGAAATGATCATCACTATCTTTTTGTTTTCCTAGAGGTTTCAATCAAGCATGATTCACGCATGACTGAACATTGTAACACCTTCTATCCATTTGATTGGATTAATATGAGATGCAATCCTCAAACTTTCACAATTTCTTTTCTGGTCCACACCTTGGATGACCCAAGCAAGCATAGACCCAAAAACAAGGAAAAAGAGACAATGGAGATGACTTGGGAAGGAGGAAAATAATAATAATAATAAAAAGAAGATGGTGATGGGAACATAGAGTCAATGATCATGAATAAGAGAAGGAAGAACATGAAGATGAATAGGCCTATGACTTTAAAAACAATAGTAAGTATCATGTCTTTCTTTTCCAAATAATGAGTAGTTGGTTTGAAAAAAAGCATAAAGTGATTATGAATATGGAGAACGAAGAACATGCAAATGAAGAGGCCCATGCCATTGAAAACAAGCGAGAAATGATCATCACTATCTTTTTGTCTTCCTAGAGGTTTCAATCAAGCATGATTCACGCATGACTGAACATTGCAACATCTTCTATCCATTTGATTGGATTAATATGAGATGCAATCCTCAAACTTTCACAATTTCTTTTCTGGTCCACACCTTGGATGACCCAAGCAAGCATAGACCCAAAAACAAGGAAAAAGAGACAATGGAGATGACTTGGGAAGGAGGAAAATAATAATAATAATAAAAAGAAGATGGTGATGGGAACATAGAGTCAATGATCATGAATAAGAGAAGGAAGAACATGAAGATGAATAGGCCTATGACTTTAAAAACAATAGTCAGTATCATGTCTTTCTTTTCCAAATAATGAGTAGTTGGTTTGAAAAAAAGCATAAAGTGATTATGAATATGGAGAACGAAGAACATGCAAATGAAGAGGCCCATGCCATTGAAAACAAGCGAGAAATGATCATCACTATCTTTTTGTCTTCCTAGAGGTTTCAATCAAGCATGATTCACACATGACTGAACATTGCAACATCTTCTATCCATTTGATTGGATTAATATGAGATGCAATCCTCAAACTTTCACAATTTCTTTTCTGGTCCACACCTTGGATGACCCAAGCAAGCATAGACCCAAAAACAAGGAAAAAGAGACAATGGAGATGACTTGGGAAGGAGGAAAATAATAATAATAATAAAAAGAAGATGGTGATGGGAACATAGAGTCAATGATCATGAATAAGAGAAGGAAGAACATGAAGATGAATAGGCCTAGGACTTTAAAAACAATAGTCAGTATCATGTCTTTCTTTTCCAAATAATGAGTAGTTGGTTTGAAAAAAAGCATAAAGTGATTATGAATATGGAGAACGAAGAACATGCAAATGAAGAGGCCCATGCCATTGAAAACAAGCGAGAAATGATCATCACTATCTTTTTGTTTTCCTAGAGGTTTCAATCAAGCATGATTCACGCATGACTGAACATTGCAACATCTTCTATCCATTTGATTGGATTAATATGAGATGCAATCCTCAAACTTTCACAATTTCTTTTCTGGTCCACACCTTGGATGACCCAAGCAAGCATAGACCCAAAAACAAGGAAAAAGAGACAATGGAGATGACTTGGGAAGGAGGAAAATAATAATAATAATAAAAAGAAGATGGTGATGGGAACATAGAGTCAATGATCATGAATAAGAGAAGGAAGAACATGAAGATGAATAGGCCTAGGACTTTAAAAACAATAGTAAGTATCATGTCTTTCTTTTCCAAATAATGAGTAGTTGGTTTGAAAAAAAGCATAAAGTGATTATGAATATGGAGAACGAAGAACATGCAAATGAAGAGGCCCATGCCATTGAAAACAAGCGAGAAATGATCATCACTATCTTTTTGTCTTCCTAGAGGTTTCAATCAAGCATGATTCACGCATGACTGAACATTGCAACATCTTCTATCCATTTGATTGGATTAGTATGAGATGCAATCCTCAAACTTTCACAATTTCTTTTCTGGTCCACACCTTGGATGACCCAAGCAAGCATAGACCCAAAAACAAGGAAAAAGAGACAATGGAGATGACTTGGGAAGGAGGAAAATAATAATAATAATAAAAAGAAGATGGTGATGGGAACATAGAGTCAATGATCATGAATAAGAGAAGGAAGAACATGAAGATGAATAGGCCTATGACTTTAAAAACAATAGTAAGTATCATGTCTTTCTTTTCCAAATAATGAGTAGTTGGTTTGAAAAAAAGCATAAAGTGATTATGAATATGGAGAACGAAGAACATGCAAATGAAGAGGCCCATGCCATTGAAAACAAGCGATAAATGATCATCACTATCTTTTTGTCTTCCTAGAGGTTTCAATCAAGCATGATTCACGCATGACTGAACATTGCAACATCTTCTATCCATTTGATTGGATTAATATGAGATGCAATCCTCAAACTTTCACAATTTCTTTTCTGGTCCACACCTTGGATGACCCAAGCAAGCATAGACCCAAAAACAAGGAAAAAGAGACAATGGAGATGACTTGGGAAGGAGGAAAATAATAATAATAATAAAAAGAAGATGGTGATGGGAACATAGAGTCAATGATCATGAATAAGAGAAGGAAGAACATGAAGATGAATAGGCCTAGGACTTTAAAAACAATAGTCAGTATCATGTCTTTCTTTTCCAAATAATGAGTAGTTGGTTTGAAAAAAAGCATAAAGTGATTATGAATATGGA